>NC_134095.1:116786592-117029592 GCF_000715075.1 Nicotiana tabacum | reverse complement strand
TTATTTTTAAAGGATAAAAAAGCCGAACGATATTTCGCTAAGGGCCTTCGTGCATTTAATATAGTATAGATAGGAATCACTGAATTTGTTTTAAATTCTTATGGTAATCTACTTGAGTGGTTAAAAGTTAAAAAAATTTCCACCAAGTTTTAATTGAATTCAAAGTCTAAATTTTTGGAACGTCATAAATATGACAATTCTATCCAACATATTTGAAAAATAGTTCAATATTTGAAGGATAATAGGATTCTTAAAGGTAATCATGTAGGATTCATAACTTGTAGTATTATGTCCTAAAGTTAATAGGATTACAAGGTTAATATCTAAAATTCTGATTATGTCCTTTATTGTGAGTTATTATGTTTAATATTAAAAGGTTATGACCCCAAAAGGTTATCACTTGTTTTTAAAATGAAATTCTGCGTCCCGAGACCTTAAAAACCTCTCTTAGCATCACCTCAATTTGCGTGCGCATTCCAGGCACGTAGCCGAAAAGCCTAAATGTGAAAATCTGTAAACAAAATGATAAATTTTGACTATAAAATAAATTAATTTAACTTCGGTCAACATTTTGGGTAAACGGATCCGGACCCGTAATCACGGTCCCGGAGGGTCCATAGAAAAATATGGGACTTGGGCGTATGCCCGGAATCAAATTCCGAGGTCCCAAGCTCGAGAAATAATTTTTTGAAAGAAATTATTTTCTGAAATTGTTTAAAAGATTTGGAAATGAATTTTGATTAGAGCATGTTAGTATCGGGCCTGTATTTTGGTTCCGACATCTGGTACAGGTCTTATATATGATATAAGATAGATCTGTGAAGTTTGGTAAGAAACGAAGTCCGTTTGACGTGATTCGGACCTTAATTGGAAAATTGGATGTTTAAGAAGTTTTGATAAATTTTCTTTGATATTGAGGTCTAATTAGATGTTTCTGATGTTATTTTGGTGATATGAGTACACGAACAAGTCCGTGAGATATTTTTGAGGTTGTGTGTATATTTGGTTTGGATCCCCGAGGGCTCGGGTGAGTTTTGGATAGGCCACAGAGTGTATTTTGAACTTAGAAAAATTGCAAGTTTTCCGTTAATGTGCACAAGTATGAGGCCTTCGCAAATGCGAAACCTGGCCCGAAAATGCGAGCTCCCAAATGCGAAACCTCCATCGCAAATGCGAAAATGGGACCTGGGCAGGCCTGATTGCAAATGCGACCAATTGGCTCGCAAATGCGAAAGGCTAGTCTCAAATGCGACGATTATTATCGCAAATGCAAAAGTCCCCTAATCAGCCTTGGGTCGCAAATGCAACCCTGTCTTCGTAATTCCCAAGTCGCAAATGCGAAGGTTCAATGTTTCGCAATTCCCAAGTTAGCAGAGGTCGGGTTCGCATTTCCCATACCTGCAACCTGCAACTTTTATACTTAGACGATTTTCAACCCATTTTTCACATCTTTTCAAAATACAAATTCCCTAGGGCGATTTTTCAAGAACAACTTTTCTTCCAAATCGATTGTAAGTTAATTTTAACTCATTTCCTTCAATCATTAACATCTTTTAACATGATTTCAACTTAAAAATCAATAATTTTCATGGAGGAAATTGGGTGTTTGGGTAGAACCTAGGTTTTTCAAAAATTGGGGATTTGGACCTCGATTTGAGGTCCGATTTCAAAAAAAATTATATATTTGGGTTTGTGGGGGAATGAGTAATCGGGTTTTGGTTCGAACCTCGGGTTTTGACCATGTGGGCCCGGGGGCGATTTTTGACTTTTTGGGTAAAATTTTGGAAAACTCATTTTCATGCATTGGGGTTGATTCATTTAGCGTTTATTGATGTAATTAAGTAACTTGTGGCTAGATACAAGTGAATTGGTAGTGAAATCAAGGAGTAAAGCTATAATTGAAACGTGAATTGTGTTTGTGGCATCGAGGTAATTATTTGGTCTAACCTTAGCTTGAGGGCTTAAGAATTGTGTCCTATTTGCTATTTGTTTCTTGTTGAGTACGACATATAGGCATGGTGACGAGTATCTATACGTTGGTGTCAAGCATGACCGTGAGTCTTATATTGTGATTTTTATGATTTCATTGTATTATTCATGCCTTGGTGAAGATTTCTATTTGTTTTGTAATGTTGTGGAAAGAACTGTGACTTATGAACATTGAAGAGTGTTGGCTCCAGTTGTATAACAAATTGTGAAAGTAGAAGTGATAATTGAACCTTTAGAGCATTGGCTCAAGTTGTGAACTGAATTGTGAAGTAAAAGTGAGAAAGAGAAGAGATAATTATGTTGCCCCTTGCTGGGCTATTGTTGAGTTGTGGTTCCCTTACATTGTGTTCTTAATTGATATTACGGATGCTTAGGTTGATGATTCTTTGTGTTGGGTAGGGATTATGGTTATAGCTGAGGTAGTTAGGTGTCAAAACAAGTTTGGTTATAGCTGAGGTAGTTAGGTGTTGTAACAAGTTTGGTTGTAGCTAAGGTAGTTAAGTGTGGTAACAAGATTGGTTATAGCTAAGGTAGTTAGAGGTTGTAACGAGTTTGGTTATAACTGAGGTAGCTGGATGTTGTAACAAGTTTGGTCATAGTTGTTTCTCCCTTGTCGGAACGTGATTACTTATGTTGTCGAATCCCTTGCTGGGATAGTGTAGACCTTATTGATCCCTTGTCGGGACTCTTGTTATGATTGTTGTTAATATTATATGTGGATTGGGTTTCACGCCGAAACAATATTATATGTGGATCAGGTTGCAGCCGCGACAATATTATATATGGATCGGGTTGCACGGTGCAACAATATTAAATGTGGATCGGGTTGTACACCGCAACAATGATATATGTGGATCGGGTTGCACGCCGCAATAATATTATATGTGGATTGGGTTGCACGCCACAACAATGATATTTGTGGAACGGGTTGTACGCCGCAACAATGATAAATGATATGGATCGGGTTGCACATTGCAACAGTGATGATATATATTAGAATAGGGTTGCGCGCCGCAACAATTATTGATACGTGTGTGTTTATTTTGGGTATTAGTTTCTTTTGTTAGCTGTGAATTCTAAGCTGCCCTTAGACTGTTACTCTGGATTTACTGTTAATACTGGTATACCCTCGCAGCATGTGTCCCTCTCCCATCTTTACTTGTTTATTCCTATTTTACTTTCCGATGTATATTATATAACTACAGGTTTATTTGATAGTCTGGTCCTGGCCTCGTCACTACCTCGCCGAGGTTAGGTTGGGCACTTACCAGCACATGGGGTCGGTTGTGCAGATACTACACTCAGCACTCTTTTGTGCAGACCCCAGTGTTATAGACTTCGGACCGTAGTGAGATTGCTGAATCTTGTTCATCGGGCGACCCGAGGTAGCCCTACAGGCGTTCGTAGGCCTTGGCATCTCCTTCTATCTACTTTCCTGTTTCTTACATGTATTTCCAGAGACAGTGTTGTATTTAATTCTTTCATACCTTTATTTGTAGAATTCTTAGACCGTCTGTGAAACTGTGACACCAGTTCTGGATAGTCGAGACTCTAACAGTTGTAATAGATATTCAGGTTCAGATGGCTTATTATTTTCTTTCGCTTATGTTATATTCCATCGTTTAAATGTTATTCTTTCGTAATTGTTAAAGAGAGTAAAATTGGTAAAAGGTAGATGGTACAATAATTGGCTTGCCTAGCTCACATTAGTAGGTGCCATCACGACTCCCGATGGTGGGAAATCCATGTCGTGACAAGTTGGTATCAGAGCTCTAGGTTACATGGGTCTCACCGTTCACAGACAAGCTTAGTAGAGTCTGAGGGATCGGTACAGAGACGTCTGTATTTATCCCCCAGAGGCTACAGAGTTAGGAAAAACTTCACATTCATTCTTTCCTGTCGTGCTATTTTTGTTCTCTCAGTGCTAAATTAAAACCCCTACTCTTGTCCTTTAGCGTATGGCGAGGTCACGTACCGCTTCTTCAGCCGAACAGCAGCTCAGACTGGTGACATGTCAGCTACGTCTTCGGAGGCTTTGTAGAGGTTGGATAGGTTTCACCAAGCTTTTCACTACTACTTTCAGCGACGCATCTTCTGAGGATCCCAAAGATTATCTAGACGGTTGTCACAAGGTTCTCAGGAACATGAGGATAGTTGAGACCAATGGGGTCGATTTTGCCACTTTTCGCTTGTCTCGATCCGCCAAGACTTGGTGTAGGGATTACTATTTGGCTAGACCAGCCGGATCGCCAGCTTTTACTTGGGAGCAGCTTACTCAACTATTTTTGGAGGAGTTTCTCCCCATCACTCAGAGAGAGGCCTATCGGAGGCAGTTCGAGCGTCTCCAACAGGGTTCTATGACTGTTACTCAGTACGAGATCAGATTCATCTACTTGGCTCGTCATGCTCTTATCATACTTCCCGCTGAGAGAGAGAGTGAGGAGGTTCATTGAGGGACTCGTCCAGCCCGCTCAGTTAGCTAGAGGTGGAGGTAGAGATGCTAGAAGTGGAGGTAGAGGTGCAGGTACTGTTCTGGTTTGTGGTAGAGAAGCTTCGGTTTTATTTTGCACCGTATCTGGTCCTGCCTAATGATTATTTGAGTGCCCCTATTTATGTGTCTACACCGGTGGGTGATGCTATTGTGGTGGATTATGTTTATTGTCCATGTATAGTGGTGATTGGAGGTCTTGAGACTCGTGTAGATTTGCTTCTTCTGGACATGGTTGATTTAACGTCATATATGGGATGGACTGGTTATCACCTTACCATACTATCTTGGACTGTCATGCCAAAATTGTGATCTCAGCCTTACCGGGTTTACCTCGTTTAGAGTGGAGAGGGACTCCTGGTCATTCTACCCGTAGTGTTATCTCTTATGTGAAGGCTCGGCGTATGGTCGAGAAGGGGTGTTTGGCCTATTTGGCATATGTTCGTGATTCTAGTGCTGAGAATCCTTCTATTGATTCTGTGCCCGTTGTTCATGAGTTTCCTGAGATTTTATGTGACGACCCGACCCATCGTCTCGTGAGTTACCGCCCCGTTTTCCCCATTTCCTATTTCTTTATGCTTCATTATCAGTGTTGGGTGTGAATGAGTTGATTTGGATTGGTTTTAGTAGGAAATGAGACACTTAGTCTCTTTAAGGAAGGATTGTTTTGGAAAAGTCAACCGGACGTTGACTTATGTGTTAGAGGTCTCGGATTTGAATCCCGATGATTCGGTTAGCTTCGGGGGATGATTTGTGACCTAGGAGTGTGATCGGAAGTAATTTTGGAGGTCCGGTGTAGAATTAGGCTTGAATTGGCGAAGTTACTATTTTGGCGAATTCCGGTTGATAGGTGAGATTTTCATCCGAGAGTGGGAATGGAATTCCGAGAGTTTCTATAGCTTCGTTAGGTGATTTGGGATATGTGTGCAAAATTTCAGGTCATTCGGACGTGGTTTGGTCGGGTTTTTTATCGAAAGTATATTTCGGAAGTTTTTAGAAAATTAGGCTTGAATTCGATGAGTTTTGGGTAATTTGATGTTGTTTGAGGTGTTTTGATGATTTGAAGAGGTTTGAATAATGTTATGAATTATGTTGGCATGTTTGGTCGGGGTCCCATGAGGCTCGGATAAGTTTTGGAAGAGTTTTTGGAAGATTTTTGCCGTTTGAGCATAAGCATGTAATGATCCAACGGTCCATTTTTAGTTCTAGAGATCAAAATTTTATTTAGAGATTTCCAGAATTTAAATAATGAATTATAGGAGTGATCTGGAAAGTTTGGTCTAATTTCATCAAGTTGCGATTGGGTTTTTGACACGAAACATGAGTTAATTGTTTAACGAGCGAAATGGGTATTGAACTAAGCAAATGAGCTCTGAATTGAGTTTCGACTGAAGGGATATGTTCGTATTATTATTTTTTGACTCATAGGAACAAGAATCATCGAATTCCGAGGTCCCAGGCCTGAGAAATGAATTTTTGAGTAAAATTGCTTTCTGAAAATATTTAATGAAAATGGAAATGAAATTTGATTAGAAAGTGATGCTATTGGGCCCGTATTTTGGTTTTGACACCCGGTACAGGTCTTATATATGGTTTAAGCCCTTTCTGTAAAGTTTGGTTGAAAACGGACGTCGTTTGACGTGTTGCGGACTCAAAATGGAAAATTTGATGTTTTATGAAATTTGAAAGAATTCTTGGATTTTAAAGCTTAATTCGTGGTATATGACGTTATTTTGGCGATCTGATCGCACGGTTAAGTTCGTAGGATGTTGTTGAGTTAGTGTATGTGTTTGGTTAGGAGCCCCGAGGGCTCGGGAGTGTTTCAGAGTGATTTCGAACTTAGTAAAATTGGAGAAAATTGCAGAAATAGTACCCCATGAACAATACCGTGTACAGTACCTCGTGTACAGTACCGTGTATAGTAACATGCGTGAACAGTACAATGTATAGTAACATGCGTGAACAGTAGCCGAAAATTCTGGATAGTGTAGAGAAAGAGTAGTTCGATTTTCTTTCATTTTTTTGGACTTTCAAGCTCGGATTCTGGGCAATTTTGAACGAGAAGTTATGGGTACTCTTAGGGTAAGTGTTCTTGACTCTCTTGTGATTTTATTCCATGAATAAATCTTCATTTTTTGCTTTAGATTATTGATATTTGAAGAGAAATGGATGATTTTCTAAAATTCCCTAAAGATGAATTTTTAAGATTTGAAAGCCAATCCGATGTCGGATTTTGGTAAAATTTGTATGGTTGGACTCGTGGTTGGATGAGGATTCATATTCCGTAACTTTTATCGTATTCCGAGACGTGGACCCCACGGGCGAATTTTGAGTGTAATTTCAGATTTTTGATGGAAAATGTATAATTCCATATAGAATTAATTCCTATAATTTTTATTAACTGAATTGAATCGTTATGGCTAGATTCGAGGCATTTAGAGATCAATAAGGGGCAAAGGCATCGCAAGCTAGAGAATTAGCCGGTTCGAGGTGAGTAATTGATGTAAATGATGTCCTGAGGGTTTGAAACCCCAGAATTTCACATCGTAATGCTATATTAAGGTGACTTGCATGCCGGATAACGGGCGCGTGGTAGAGCACCACTGGGGATTGTGACTTGGTCCATCCCGAGAGATGTTTTTACCATGTTTTCTACTTGAACTAAATTGAGAATCATCCTTACTTGGATTTAATTGTTACATTTGGGTTTCTTGCCAATTATTTGAATCCTTCAGGGATTGATATCACTGCTTTCGCATATTTTGCATATCATTTGACCTTAGTCCAAGGTTTTAAATACTGTTTTGCAAACTCAGCCATCTTTCTAAGATTTGAAAACTTAAATGATATTTCTAAATGATATTTCGGGCTGAGAACTACTATTTTACAAATGCCCAATGGGCTTATGATGATTTCTGGACTGAGCATGGATCGGGCTGCGCGCCGCAGCAGTGTTATATTGATATTGAGGCCAAGAGCCTGGTTGATTACATTGATATTGAGGCCGAGAGCCTGGTTGATTACATTGATATTGAGGCAGAGAGCTTGGGTGATTATACTGAGATTGATATGAGGCCGAGGGCCTAGATTTGATGCCACGAGATGGCTTGATATTGCGCTTGGGCTGTAGGAGCCCCTCCGGAGTCTGCATATACCCCCAGTGAGCGCTGTCGACGATAAATAAATGGATGGCTCGGGCTGCACGCCGGGTACTAGAGTGTACCATCATATGCATTGCATTGCACTCATGCATTTGTTTTTATCGGTGATACCTGTCTCAGTATTTGGTACTCTGATTTAATTGACTTGTTGCTTCACTATTTGTTGTTCTAAACTGCCAGTTATAGTTTACTTTGTATTTTTCCATGATTTCTTAT
The DNA here is from genome assembly GCF_000715075.1 of Nicotiana tabacum. Lineage (NCBI taxonomy): Eukaryota > Viridiplantae > Streptophyta > Magnoliopsida > Solanales > Solanaceae > Nicotiana > Nicotiana tabacum. The sequence continues at coordinate 117,021,738 of NC_134095.1, read as the reverse complement.
TCTCAGACTTTATTTATGTTTATTAATCACTGGGTCGGAGTACTCACATTACTCCCTATACCTTGCGTGCAGATCCAGGTACACCACAAGCTAAGTGAGGAATTGTTTAGCTGAGCAGGCAGTATCCGGGAGTATTGAGGTAGCTGTATGGCATTCGTAGCCTTGATCTCTCCCCTCTATCTCTATCTTTTATTTCGTATTTTTCCTAGACAGACTTGTAATAGGTGGATATTCTGTATTAGAGTCTCATATTCGTGACACCGGATTCTATTAGGCTATGGTGTGGTATTTTAATTGAACTTCCGCAGATTTTATTATTAATTATACACTTGAATGTAATGACTTAATAAATTCTCTGTGATAATTATCTATAATCTGAATAAGAATTTGGGATAATGTTGTTGAATGGTCGGGTTTGCCTAACAGTGTGTTGGGCGCCATCATGACCGGGGGTGGGGTCGTGACAAGTTGGTATCAGAGCCTAGGTTAATTGGTCTCGCGAGTTATGTGCCGGTTTAGTAGAGTCTCGCGAATCGGTACGGAGACATATGTATTTATCCTCGAGAGGCTGCAGAACCTTTAGGAAAACTTCACATTCTTGAATTCTTATCGTGCGTCCTTGATTCATCTTGAAAAGAAACTTTTGAAATTCCTTCCACGCGTTCGTATGCGCGCATGGGTGCTCAGTATCAGATGTGCCTCGATGGTTTGTGATTCCCCGATCGAGGGGTGAGGTGTTCTCTCTGTGAGTTTATGGTGGGCCAGTCTGGAGGACTTGAGGTTGGATCTTTGCCTTTGGCGGGAGCACCGAGGTGCTGATTGTGTGAACAAGTGTTTTTGAACTTATATGTTCGGTAGTGTCCCTGTTAGTGGAAATGATGGTTGTGGCTATGTGATGAGTATGTTAGTACTGCGAGGCATATCTATATGATTTGGAAGCGACGAGAAGGGTCTGCTGAATGATGGAAGAACTAATAGATGCTTGAAGTCCATCGTGATTCAAGTTATAGCCCGAGTTATGGGCGTGCGAAGAATCTTTTCATGTCTCCTAGTTGGGAGTGAAGTAAATTTCATGTTGCGGTATGAGTACAGACTCAGGAAGATCAAGTGACTACGTAATGCTTATAGCGGTGGAAGGTATGCATAAATGTTAGTTGGGGGAAAAACAGATGGGTCATCTCCTGTGGGGCGTTCTAAAGTTGTGTTATCCTTATGTTATCTATTAGAAGACCTCAATTGCAAGTGAATAAAATATGTTAGAATCTAAATTGGATCGCCTAGAGAGTGGGCTTAACTGTTGTGTGAGTGAATGCGAGATTTGCAGAAGAGTTAAAAATTCTAAATGATTTGTGTTTCCACAAGCTTATGAAGGATCGAGTTTAATCTCACTATGGTATTGAGGCAACAATGGAGTATATGCGTTATGAGTATAGTATATTGTGATCTATGGCTTCGAGCCAAGTTGGGGAGCTTGCTATTGGTTAACAGATTGTGCAGTTATATACTATGTTAGTTCCGATTTGATGCATGCTGGTGAATCAGTTCTGGTTGTGGAAATTGGGCCGATAATGGCACGAGTGAAGGAAATTTTTTGACAAGATGTCATGAGCTCGGATGAGCAGGAGATAAGTTTTGATGTTTACGGTAAGTTGTTATTGTCTTCAGCGTCACCTAAAATAGGTGTTTTGTAAAAAGGGTTTTGCATCCTGGTTAATAATTCTTGATCTCTCTTTAGCGTTAGTGCGACCGGTGGTTTGGATGTACGCTCCAGATAGTGTTGTGGTAAGTTGTGGGAGTCTGTCCCACGGAAAGATTATATAAGTGTGGCATGTGATCACTTGATTGATTAAAGATGTAAACTAAGTATGAAGTTTGCAACAGTGTGATGTTGACTATAGTTTTCTATATGCTATTTTGTATGCCTTGCTTCCTGTTTTCTAAGGAAAGTTCGTATTTGTGCGTGGGATTGGTAATTCCTTTCAGAGTTCATTTTCTTTTTTTTTGTATCACGCTCGAATTGGTAGCTTGTTGGCATATTAGGGCATCATATGCGGCTTTTGATTATGTCTGGGGTGGCTTATTGCCTGAGCAGTTCGTAATGGGTGAAACAAGATCATTGAATTCGAGATCAGTGCAATCTAAGTATATGAAGTAAATTAAGGGGTTAAGACCATTGTTTGGTTCAGAATGAGGTGATAGTTCTTGCCAGAAGTATAAACCCAATGAATTGTTGATTCGGCAGTGTTATGAATTTATACAGATCTCATCCGTCGTATCGGTATTATAAGAATTTGAACAAGACCTATGTATGTCATGCAGAGCATAGGATGTGTAATGATTTTTCTTCTAGATGGGATCAATGGAAGTTCTTGACTAGTTGAGTACGTAAACGTTCATGGTTCAGAAAGGAGGTGAAGTCATCATGTTACCTTAGGATGGTATGGTATATACGATATGTTGTGAAGGGTTGAGATTTGCGTGTGTAAGGTTACAGTTTAGTTCTGAATGGAAATTCATAACATTCTTAGGCGGTACGGGCAGCTTTAGGTGATTAAAGAAATGAGCTTCTGATGATTAGGGTGAATGATCTTCAGATGATTAAGGAAATGGTATTGCTAACTGGAAGTGATTTGATGAGAGTATATGTCTCAGAAAAAGGTAATGTGATTCAACTGATGATATTTCGGTAGTATTGCGGCATGTTCTTGGTGGGTCCACTGGTGGTATTCGGGTTTGCTTGGTAGCATGGGGAAATTTTGAGTATTTGTCGTGGAATGATTGGGTATCAAAGGTGTGCATGTATTCGCACGGTGGAAACTGGAATCAGGTATGATGATTTGTGTGCCATATGGAGTTGGAGACTGGGAGTTCTTATTTACAAGCTAGGTTGTGGTGGTGGATCGTGTGTATTCGGCACCGTTTAGCGGCAATCGGGATTTGGAGGCTCGAGTGGATCTTTGTTTGCTGGTATGTTAGATTTTGGATGTGATGTCGGAATTCAGACAGGTTGTCTTAGTGTTGAGTGATTCTGAACTATTGCGCTACGGGCAATACTGAAAATGCCACGGGTTGAGTGATGAAGTGCATTAGATTATGTTCTAGCAGAGTGGTTTATATTTCAAAGGACCAACGGACGGTTGGGAAGGATTGCTTTTTTAATTGGGCATTCGTGATGGATGTCAGTGCAAAGGTTGCTATCATTAATTCAGTTCCGGTGTTAGGGGACTTTTCAGATGAGTTTCATATGGCTAGGCATGTTGCCGAGCGAGGTTGTTGATTTCGGTATTAATTTGGTGCCGGGAACCGGATCGTCTGGCTCCGATAGGAGTTGTAGTAGTGGAAGTCGAGCGGGGTGAGTAATTGGGTGTTGCTCGGTGAATAACATACCAGTTATGTTCTATCAGGTTTGCGTGGTGTGTGTTATTTGTTTCACCATAGGTGTAATGATTTGCTTTGGCTCCAGACATCAATTGAGCATGGTTGTCGATTTCAAGCATAGTGACTTGAGGTGTTTCTTGTGGAGTAGTATTTGGATAGGAACGCGCGTTATAGCAAAGCTGTCTGGAAACATGACATTGCGGGTCAAATTTGTGTGTCATGTTTCTATGATGTGAGATAGGGTCTCAGCCTTGTGTTGTGGCAGTACTGGTAAGTTTGAGGTACAGCTCTCTCAGTTGAGTCATTTTCATGAATTAAGTATGTTCGGACCGTTTCTTATTGGTGCACGTATTATGCAAGTTGTGGCTTAGGCATGTATTGATGTGTCATGTCACCTGAGTAGTGTGTTTGATCAAAAGAGATCGTTGAAATCATTAATGAATGCGAACAAATTCGATTTTAGTATGTGTGATGGGTTAATATTGAGGTTCGGTTCAAAATTTGCTATGGTAATTACCAGGAGAGAAATGACTTCATGAATGGTTGACATAGGAAATGGTTATGATTTATTGCGTGTTTCCTTTATCATTGGCAGTATGTGAAAGTGTTGGAATGAGGCTTTAATTGTTAAGAGGTTTCCTATCGATATTCGATTATTATGTGCAGCTACTGTGAATAGAAATTATCGTTTCGAGTGTTTGAGTTATGTGGTATATCAGATAATTGCACCTGATGTTGCAGGTATGGGTTATTACAGCTGGTTCGGGCTTATTCTGAGTATGGATGTGAAGTTCTAATCTTGTGTATGATTTCGGAAGGTGCAGTGTGGTTCTATGGTTTATGGACTAGATGGATTGTGAAATTTCAGCTATATTATGTTATCGGACCTATGCGAGATAGGGTAGTGTGGGATCACCCACGGGTATATTCTTGGTAAAGTCGTTCAGCTATTGGTTGGCTTCTAGGACAACTCTGGGTACGCTCGAGGACGAGCGTTTGTTTAAGTTGGGGAGGATGTGTGACGACCCGACCCGTCGTCTCGTGAGTTACCGCCCCGTTTTCCACATTTCCTATTTCTTTATGCTTCATTATCAGTGTTGGGTATGAACGAGTTGATTTGGATTGGTTTTAGTAGGAAATGAGACACTTAGTCTCTTTAAGGAAGGTTTGTTTTGAAAAAGTCAACCGGATGTTGACTTATGTGTTAAAGGGCTCGGATTTGAATCCCGATAATATGGTTAGCTTCGAGGGATAATTTGTAACCTAGGAGTGTGATCGGAAGTAATTTTGGAGGTCCGGTGTAGAATTAGGCTTGAATTGGCGAAGTTAGTATTTTGGCGAATTCCGGTTGATAGGTGAGATTTTGATCCGAGAGTCAGAATGGATTTCCGAGAGTTTTTGTAGCTTCATTAGGTGATTTGGGATATGTGTGCAAATTTTCAGGTCATTCGGACATGGTTTGGTCTGGTTTTTGATCGAAAGTGTATTTCGGAAGTTTTTAGAAAATTAGGCTTGAATTCGATGAGTTTTGGGTAATTTGATGTTGTTTGAGGTGTTTTGATGATTGGAAGAGGTTTGAATAATGTTATGAATTATGTTGACATGTTTGGTCGGGGTCCCATGAGGCTCGGATAAGTTTTGGAAGAGTTTTTGGAAGATTTTTGTCGTTTGAGCATAAGCATGTAATGATCCAAAGGTCCATTTTTAGTTCTAGAGATCGAAATTTTATTTCGAGATTTCAAAAATTTAAATAATGAATTATAGGAGTGATCTGGAAAGTTGGTCTAATTTTATCAAGTCACGATTGGGTTTTTGACACGAAACATGAGTTAATTGTTTAACGAGCGAAATGGGTATTGAACTGAGCCAATGAGCTCCGAATTGAGTTTCGACTGAAGGGCTATGTTTGTATTATTATGTTTGACTCACAGGAATAAGAATCATCGAATTCCGAGGTCCCAGGCCCGAGAAATGAATTTTTGAGTAAAATTGCTTTCTGAAAATATTTAAGAAAAATGGAAATGAAATTTGATTAGAAAGTGATGCTATCGGGCCCGTATTTTGGTTTCGGCACCCGGTACAGGTCTTATATATGGTTTAAGCACTTTCTGTAAAGTTTGGTTGAAAACGGACGTCGTTTGACGTGTTTCGGACTCAAAATGAAAAATTGATGTTTTATGAAATTTTAAAGAATTCTTGGATTTTAAAGCTTAATTCGTGGTATATGACGTTATTTTGGCGATTTGATCGCACGGTAAGTTCGGAGGATGTTGTTGAGTTAGTGTATGTGTTTGGTTAGGAGCCCCGAGGGCTCGGGAGTGTTTCGGAGGTGTCTCGGAGTGATTTCAGACTTAGTAAAATTGGAGAAAATTGCAGAAATAGTACCTCGTGAACAGTACCGTGTACAGTACCCCGTGAACAGTACCGTGTACAGTTACATGCGTGAACAGTAGCCGAAAATTCTGGACAGTGTAGAGAAAGAGCGGTTCGATTTTCTTTCATTTTTTGGACTTTCAAGCTCGGATTCTGGGCAATTTTGAGCGAGAAGTTATGGAAATTCTTGGGGTAAGTGTTTTTGACTCTCTTGTGATTATATTCCATGAATAAATCTTCATTTTTTTCTTTAGATTATTGATATTTGAAGAGAAATGGATGATTTTCTAAAATTCCCTGAAGATGAATTTTTAAGATTTGAAAGCCAATCCGATGTCGGATTTTGGTAAAATTTGTACGGTTGGACTCGTGGTTGGATGGGGGTTCATATTCCGTGACTTTTGTCGTATTCTGAGACGTGGGCCTCACGGGCGAATTTTGAGTGTAATTTCGGATTTTTTATGGAAAATGTAGAATTCCATATGGAATTAATTCCTATAATTTTTATTAACTGAATTGAATCGTTATGTCTAGATTCGAAGCATTCAGAGATCAATAAGGGGCAAAGGCATCGCGAGCTAGAGAATTAGCCGGTTCGAGGTGAGTAATTGATGTAAATGATGTCTTGAGGGTTTGAAACCCCGAAATTTCACATCGTAATGCTATATTGAGGTGACTTGCATGTCGGATAACGGGCGTGGGGTAGAGCACCATTGGGGATTGTGACTTGGTCCGTCCCGAAAGATGTTTTTACCGTGTTTTCTACTTGAACTAAATTGAGAATCATCCTTACTTGGATTTAATTGTTACATTTGGGCTTCTTGCCAATTATTTGAATCCTTCAGGGATTGATAACACTGCTTTTGCATATTTTGCATATTATTTGACCTCGGTCCAAGGTTTTAAATATTGTTTTGCAAACTCAGCCATCTTTCTAAGATTTGAAAACTTAAATGATATTTCTAAATGATATTTCGGGCTGAGAACTACTGTTTTACAAATGCCCAAGGGGATTATGATGATTTCTAGACTGAGCATGGATCGGGTTGCGCGCCGCAGCAGTGTTATATTGATATTGAGGCCGAGAGCCTGGTTGATTACATTGATATTGAGGCCGAGAGCCTGGGTGATTATACTGAGATTTATATGAGGCCGAGGGCCTAGATTTGATGCCACGAGATGGCTTGATATTGCGCTTGGGCTGTAGGAGCCCCTCCGGAGTCTGTACACACCCCTAGTGAGCGTCGTCGACGATAAATAAATGGATGGCTCGGGCTGCACGCCGCAGTGGGTACTAGAGTGTACCATTATATGCATTGCATTGCACTCATGCATTTGTTTTTATCGGTTATACCTGTCTCAGTATTTGGTACTCTGATTTAATTGACTTGTTGCTTCACTATTTGTTGTTCTAAACTGCCAGTTATAGTTTAATTTGTATCTTTCCATGATTTCTTATTCTCAACCTTTATTTATGTTTATTACTCACTGGGTCGGAGTACTCACATTACTCCTTGCACCTTGCGTGCATATCTTGGTACACCACAGGCTAAGTGAGGAATTGTTTAGCTGAGCAGGCAATATCCGGGAGATCAAGGCTGTAAGGCGTTTGCAGCCTTGATCTCTCCCCTCTATCTCTATCTTTTATTCCGTATTTTTCCTAGACAGACTTGTAATAGGTGGATATTCTGTATTAGAGGCTCATATTCGTGACACCGGATTCTATTGGGCTATGGTGTGGTATTTTAATTGAACTTCCGCAGATTTTATTATTAATTATACACTTGAATGTAATGACTTAGTAAATTCTCTGTGATAATTATCTATAATCTGAATAAGAATTTGGGATAATGTTGTTGAATGGTCGGGCTTTCCTAGCAGTGTGTTGGGCGCCATCATGACCGGGGGTGGGGTCGTGACATTTTCCCTTCAGACATGCCGGGTATGCCACCTGACATGGATATTGACTTTTGCATTGATCTGGTTCCTAGCACTCAGCCCATTTCTATCCCGCCGTATCGTATGGCCCCGCCTAAGTTGAAAGAGTTGAAGGAGTAGTTGCAAGACTTGCATGAGAAGGGTTTCATTAGGCCGAGTGTTTTGCCTTGGAGTGCGTCGGTGTTGTTTGTTAAGAAGAAGGACAAATCAATGAGAATGTGTATTGATTACTGGTAGTTGAACAAGGTTACAATCAAGAATAAGTATCTATTGCCGAGGATTGATGATTTTTTTATCAACTTCAGGGTGCCAAGGTATTTTCGAAGATTGACTTGAGATCTGGCTACCATCATTTGAGGATTAGGGCATCGGATGTCCCTAAGACAGCTTTCAGCACTCGGTACAGTCATTATGAGTTCTTGGTGATGTCATTTGGGTTGACAAATGCGCCAGCAGCATTTATGGATTTGATGAACCGAGTGTTCAGGCCTTATTTGGATTCGTTTGTGATGTCTTCATTGATGATATTTTGATATATTCCCGCAGCCGGAAGGAGCACGAGCAACACCTTAGAGTGGTTCTTCAGACTCTGAGAGATAGTCAGTTATATGCTAAATTCTCAAAGTGCGAGTTCTGGTTGAGTTCAGTTACATTTTTGGGTCATGTTGTATCAGCAGAGGGTATTCAGGTTGATCCGAAGAAGATTGAGGCAGTCAAGAACTGGACTAGACCAACATCAGCTATAGAGATTCGGAGTTTCTTGGGATTGGCAGGCTACTATCGTCAGTTCGTGGAGAGGTTTTCATCTATCGTAGCCCCGATGACCAGGTTGACCCAGAAGTGTGCCCAGTTCAGATGGTCGGATGAGTGTGAGGCAAGCTTTCAGAAGCTCAAGACATCCCTGACTACGGCATCGGTGTTGGTTTTGCCCATAGGTTTAGGGCCATATACAGTTTATCATGATGCATCTTGTATTGGGCTTGGTGCGGTATTGGTGCAGGATGTCAAGGTCATTGCTTATGCTTCACGGAAGTTGAAGATTCATGAGAAGAATTATCCGGTTCATGATTTGGAGTTGGAAGCCATTGTTCACGCATTGAAGATTTGGAGGCATTATCTGTATGGCGTGGCATGTGAGGTGTTCACGGATCACAAGAGTCTGCAGTATTTGTTCAAGCAAAAAGAGTTGAATTTGAGGCAGAGAAGGTGGTTGGAGCTATTAAAGGACTATGATATCACCATCTTATATCATTTGGGAAAGGCCAATGTGGTGGCCGATGCTTTGAGTAGGAAGTCAGCCAGTATGGGCAGTCTTGCTTATATTCTGGTCGGTGAGAGACTGCTTGCTTCGGATGTTTAGGCTTTGGCCAATCAGTTCGTGAGATTGGATGTTTCTGAGCCCAGTCGTGTGTTAGCTTGCACAGTCGCTCGCTCTTCATTATTGGGGTGTATCCGTGATCGGCAGTAAGATGATCCCCATTTGTGTGTCCTTAGAGACACGGTGCAGCACGGAGGTACCAAGCATGTTACCTTAGGGGATGATAGAGTTTTGAGGTTGCAGGGTCGAGTTTGTGTGCCTCATGTGGATGGACTCCGAGAATTGATTTTAGAGGAGGCCCATAGCTCCTAGTACTCTATTCATCCGGGTACCGCGAAGATGTATCAGTATTTGCGATAGCATTATTGGTGGCGGAGAATGAAGAAGGATATCATTGCATATGTGGCTCGGTGTTTGAATTGTCAGCAGGTTAAGTACGAGCATCACAGGCTTGGTGGTTTGTTCCAGAAGATTTAGATTCCTGAGTGGAAGTGGGAGCGTATCACTATGGACTTCGTTGTTGGACTCCCACAGACTCAGAGGAAGTTCGATGCAGTATGGGTTATTGTTGATAGGCTGACCAAGTCAGCACATTTCATTCCTGTGGCAGTCTTCTATTCTTCCGAGAGGTTAGCTGAGATCTATATCCGGGAGATTGTTCGTCTTCATGGTATTCCCGTGTCTATCATTTCGGACCAAGGTATGCAGTTTACTTCACGTTTATGGAGAGCAGTTTAGCGAGAGTTGGGCACACGGGTTGAGTTGAGCACAACATTTCATCCCTAGGCGGACGGACAGTCCGAGCGGACTATTCAGATTTTGGAGGATATGCTCTGAGCTTGTGTCATTGACTTTGGAGGCTCGTGGGATGAGTTTTACCTTTAGCAGAGTTTGCCAACAACAACAACTACCAATCGAGCATCCAAATGCCCCTTAATAGGCTTTATATGGTAGGCGGTGTCGTTCTCCGGTTGGATGGTTTGAGCCGGGAGAGGGTCGGTTATTGGGTACGGGTCTGGTTCAGGATGCCTTGGACAAGGTCAGGATTATTCAGGATAGGCTTCATACAGCATAGTCCAAGCAAAAGAGTTATGCCGATCACAAGGTTCGTGATTTGGCATTCATGGTCGGTGATCGGGTATTGCTTCAAGTGTCGCTTATGAAGGGCGTGCTGAGATTTGGGAAGGAGGGCAAGCTTAGCCCTAGGTTTATTGGCCTGTTTGAGATTCTTGATCGAGTGGGAGAGGTGGCTTATAATCTTGTATTACCGCCGAGCTTGTCAGCGTGCATCCAGTGTTTCATGTGTCCATGCTTTGGAAGTATCACGGCGATCCATCCTACGTGTTAGATTTCAGCACTGTCAAGTTGGACAAGGACTTGTCTTATGAGGAGGAGCCAGTAGCTATCCTAGACCGGCAGGTTCATCAGTTGAGATCGAAGAGTTTTCCTTCTGTTCGTGTTCAGTAGAGAGGTCAGCCTCCTGAGGCATCAACTTGGGAGTCCGAGTCCGATATGCGGAGCCGTTATCCCCATCTTTTCCCCGACTCAGGTACTTCCTTCTTTTGTCCGTTCGAGGACGAACGGTTGTTTTAGAGGTGGAGAATGTGATGACCCCAAATGGTCATCACTTGTTTTTAAAATGAAATTCTGCGTTCCGAGGCCTTAAAAACCTCTCTAAGAATCACCTCATTTTGCGTGTGTAGTCCGAGCGCGTAGCCGGAAAGCCTAAATGTGAAAATCTGTAAAAAAAAAGTAATAAATTTTGACTATAAAAAGAATTAATTTGACTTCGGTCAATATTTTGGGTAAAGGACCCGAACCCATGATTTGACAGTCCCGGAGGGTCCGTAGGAAAATATAGGACTTGGGCGTATGCCAGGAATCGAATTCCAAGGTCCCAAGCTCGAGAAATGAATTTTTCAAAGAAATTATTTTCTGAAATTGTTTAAAAGATTTGAAAATGAATTTTGATTAGAGCATATTGGTATCGATCATTTATTTTGGTTCCGGCGCCCGGTACAGATCTTATATATGATATAAGATAGATTTGTGAAGTTTGGTAAGAAACGGAGTCCGTTTGACGTGATTCGTATCTTAATAGGAAAATTGTATGTTTAAGAAGTTTTGATAAATTTTCTTTGATATTGAGGTCTAATTCGATGTTTCTGATGTTATTTTGGTGATATGAGTACACGAACAAGTCCTTAGGATATTTTTGAGGTTGTGTGTATAATTGGTTTGGAGCCCCGAGGGCTCGGGTGAGTTTTGGATAGGATATGGAGTGCATTTTGAGCATAGAAAAATTGCAGGTTTTCAGTTAATGCGCACAGGTCTGCAGGCTTCGCAAATGCGAAGCCTGGCTCGCAAATGCGAAACCTCCATTGCAAATGCGAAAATGGGACCTGGGTAGGCCTGATCGGAACTGCGACCAATTGGCTCGCAAATGCGAAAGGCCAGTCGCAAACGCGACGTTTATTATCGCAAATGCGAAATTCCCCATATCTGCCTTGGGTCGCAAATGCGACCCTGTCTTCGCAATTCCCAAGTCGCAAATGCGACAAATTGTTCGCAAATACGAAGGTTCAGCGTTCCTAAAGGGTTCGCACTGTTTCGCAATTCCCAAGTTAGCAGAGATCGGGGTTCGCAATTGCGAACCCCTGTTCGCATTTCCCATACCTGCGACCTGCAACTTTTATACTTAGACGATTTTCAACCCATTTTTCACATCTTTTCAAAACACAAATTCCCTAGGGCGATTTTTCAAGAACAACCTTTCTTCCAAATCGATTTTAAGTTAATTTTAACTCATTTCCTTCAGTCATTAACATCTTTTAACATGATTTCAACTTAAAAATCAATGATTTTCGTGGAGGAAATTGGGTGTTTTGGGTAGAACCTAGTTTTTTTCAAAATTTGGGGATTTGGACCTCGATTTGAGGTCCGATTTCAAAACAAATTATATATTTGGGTTCGTGGAGGAATGAGTAATCGAGTTTTGGTTCAAACCTCGGCTTTTGACCATGTGGGCCCAGGGGCGATTTTTGATTTTTTGGGTAAAACTTTAGAAAACTCATTTTCATGCATTGGGGTTGATTCATTTAGTGTTTATTGATGTAATTAAGTAACTTGTGGCTAGATACGAGTGAATTAGTGGTGGAATCAAGAGGTAAAGCTATAATTAAATCGTGAAATGTGCTCGTGGCATCGAGGTAAGTGTTTGGTCTAACCATAGCTTGAGAGATTAGGATTTGTGTCTATTTGCTACGTGTTAATTGTGGAGTACGATGTATAGGCATGGTGACGGGTATCTATACGTCGGTGTAAAGTATGCCTGTGAGTCTTATGTTATAAATTGTTATGACTCCGTTGTGGTTTATTGTGCCTCACATGTTATTATCATCATTGTTCCCTCGCCGGGATGTTTGTTTGATATTATTGTTCCCTTGCCGGGATGTTTGTTGATATTATTGTTCCCTTGCTGGGATTCCTTGTGATTATTGTTGGGTTTTAACTAGAAGCGGGTGGTACGCCTATCACAAGATATAATGAAAAGGGAGAGGGTGGTATGCCTACCACAAGTTATAAGGAAAAGGTACGGGGGTGGTACGCCTACCACAAGTTATAATGAAAAGGGAGCGGGTGGTATGCCTACCATAAGATAAATGAAATGGGTGCGGGTGGTACGGCTACCACAAGATATAATTATACGGGAGCGGATGGTACGCCTACAACAAGATAAATGAAATGGGAGCGGGTGGTACGCCTACCACAAGATACAATGATACGGGAGCGGGTGGTACGACTACCACGATATATACGAAATGGGAGCGGGTGGCACGCCTGCCATAAGATATGAGAAATGGGATCGGGTTGCATGCGTGCAATAAGATGTGAAATGAAAGTGAAATCTGCCTTTGTTTTTCTTATCTGTGTTAGTAGTTGAACTTTGGTTCCCTATAATTCTTTTGATATTCTGGTTTTACCTGTTATTCCCCGAAGCATGTTTCCCCCTCCCATCTTTATTTGTTTATTTCTGCTTTACTTTTCGCTGTATATTATATAATTGCACAGGTTTATTTGGTAGTCTGGTCCTAGCCTCGTCACTACTTCACCGAGATTAGGCTAGACACTTACAACACATGGGGTCGGTTGTGCTGATACTACACTCTGCACTCTTTTGTGCAGACTCCAGCGTTGTGGACTTTGGACCGCAGTGAGATTACTGATTCTTAATTATCAGGCGACCCGAGGTAGTCCTGCAGGCATCCGCAGGCCTTGGCGTCTCCTTCTATCTACTATTCATGTTTCTTTCATGCATTTCTAGAGACAGTGTTGTATTTATTTCTTTCAAACAATTTACTTGTAGTATTCTTAGACCGTCTGTGAAACCGTGACACCAGTTCTGGGTAATGGAGACTCAAAGAGTTGTATTAGATATTCATGTTCAGATAGCTTAATGTTTCTTTCTTCAGTTTATGTTAAATTCCGCTATTTAAATGTTATTATTTCAAAATTGTTAATGAATATAAAATGGGTAAAAAGGTAAATTGTGCAATTAATTAGCTTTCCTTGCTCGTATTAGTAGGCGCAATCACGACTCACGAGGGTGGGAATCTGGGCCGTGACAAATATAGATATAGATAGATAATCAGAAAAATAGTGGCAGTATATGGAACGCAATAAACCGCTTTTGATAGTGCATTCATTATTCTTAAAGAATTTTAACTTTCAAAAATATTACTTCAGAGGTTGTGGTAAATTTTGTCCAGAATTTTACAAATCTTATGAAATTTGACAGCAATTAACTCGAATTTTCACAAGAACAAAGTTTTTATTTGTAGAAAATGGTATGTCACGACCCGGATTTCCCACCCTCGGGAGTCGTGATGGCGCCTACTCGTGAAATCTAGGCAGGCCAACTACTATAATATTAACACATTAGCAATAACCCAATTAGAGAGAAATAGTAATTAAAGCTAATCAGATATAAAGTGCGGAAGAGTTATAACAATTCAAAATACTCCAATACATGGGTGCTAATCAGATATAAAGTGCGAAAGAGTTATAACAATTCAAAATACTCCGATACATGTCTATCCAAGGATCTAGTGTCACAATTTCATGAACATCTACGAATTTCTACAGACACTAGTTTAGAAGAAAAAGTACAACTGTTCTCAAAATGAAAAGAGACAACAAAAGCTAAAGCAGGGAAAGGGGGACATCAGGCTCTACGGACGCCAGCAGATCTACCTTGGTCTCCCTGGACTGAAGGTGGCTATCTCGAGCTACTCACAAGGTCTAGCACCACAATCTGCACAGAAAGTGTAGAGTGCAGTATCAATACAACCGACCCCATGTACTGGTAAGTGTCGAGTCTAACCTCGGCGAAGTAGTGGCGAGGATAGAACACGACAACCATATAAACCTGTGCAGTTAAATCATATACAAATGGATAATAATAATAATAATAGGAAATAACAGATAAAGATGGGAAGGGGGACATGCTACGGGGAATATCAAATACTAACATAATTTCGGTAGAGAAGCATAAAGAACACCATATTTATATTAGTAGGAATAGGAAAAGGAGTAACACGATATCACCCTTCGTGCTTTTACTCTCGTCCTCACCATAAGAATCAACAGAATCGGCACGACATCACCCTCCGTGCATTAGCTCTCATAATCACGGCACAGCGTCACCCTTCATGCATTAAATCTCACAATATCGACACGACATCACCCTTCATGCTTTAACTCTCAAATCATGGCACAACATCACCCTTCATGCATTAACACTCACAATATCGGCACGGTATCACCCTTCGTGCTTTAACACTCACTCATAATATCATGCATGGCATTACCCTTCGTGCTTTACACTCTTCCTCACCCAAATAATAGAAACAACACATCCCGGCCAGGGAATCAATAGTATAAATAATAACATCCTGGAAAATAAATCAACAATATAAACAATAACATCCCGGCAAGGGAAGTAGTTATAACTAATCTTCTTTCAACAGTTACTTCACAAAATAAACTTCAACTTGAACCAATGCTCAACAATGGCCAATTACCAAGAGTTATCCTGAATCATGTTCAACATTGATAATCATCAACCTAAGCATGGACAATACACAATAGATTCACAACAATCATGGTATAAGACTCACGGGTATGCTTGACACCAACATATAGATACTCATCACCACGCCTATACGTTGTACTCAACATTTAACACATAGCAATGAAGACCACAACTGTAATGACCTGATCGGTCGTTTTGAGCTTTTGCACTCCATTCAGCAGTGTAGGGCCACGAACAGCTTCATTTTAGGTATTATGATATGTGCATGTGGTCGGAATTGAACTTCGGGAAGTTCGAAGTTGATTTGAAAAGAAAATTCTCATTTTAGAAGCTTTAAGTTGAAAGAACTAGCTAAGATCAGATTTTTGAGTAAACGACCTCGGAATCAGGATTCGAAGGTTCCAGTAGGTTCGTATGATGATTTTGAACTTGGGCGTATGTCCGGGTCGGGTTTTGGAAGACCTGGGAATGTTTCAGCGCCAATTGTGGAAGTTAGCATTTTGAAGGAATTTCATAAGTTTGGGTTAAAGCGCATTTCAGTGTTATCGATGTCCGTTTGGGATTCTGAGTCTGGGAATAGCTCCGTATGGTGATTATGGTGTTGGGAGCACGATCGGAAGTGAATTTGGAGGTCCGTAGTTCATTTTGAAGCCATTTGGCTAAAGTTAGAAATTTGAAGGTTTTTGAGAAGTTTGGCCAGAAGTAGACTTTTTGATATCGGGGTCGGATTCTGATTCCGGAAGTTGGATTTTAGGAACCTTACATATAGGGCTGGGAAATTGGTTTAATAATTAGAATATGAACTTTTGAGCATGTATTGACTAGTTCTTACCATATTTGAATAGTTTTGGATCGTTCGGCTCCAAATTGGAGGTTTGAGCGCGTTCTTGAATCAGAATATAGGCTTCGGAGCAAGGTGAGTCTCCTTTCTAACCTTGTAAGAGGGAATTGTCCCAATAGGTGAGTTAATTGGTTATGTGCTCCTATTTGTGGGGGCTACGTACGCACGAGGTGACGAGAGTTCGTGCATAGCTACTATTATGCTATTGTTCGAGTAGTCTAGAACCCAAAAGCATGCCATACTTGGAATATTTATAATAATATTGATAATTTGAATTGCTTAAATCACATCGAAATAGTAAATGAATTTCTAAAAAGATTTAAACTTCATTTTCTTAAATTGTTAAAAGGGAATTTTACCTCGTTCTTGAGTAACTGCTTTCCTGATAAAAATGTGAACTTAATGTGGAAATATGTGTATTTATGAGTACCTGAGTCGCATGTATGATTCGCGAGCAGAGTAGCTCTATTATTATATGTGACCGTGTCGCATGTACGATTCGCGAGCGGGGTAAATAGATGCATCTATGGTTCGAGTCGTTCGACCCGCGGCAGTGCACATTTTATTATTGTTGGTCCACGCTGTTCGGCCCTCGGCATTGCTTGCGCATGATAATTGCTACAAACTATTGGTGATTTTTAGTTGTTATTACCTCTTCACGGCTTATGAAAAATATGTTTAAATGATGAAGAGAAATTTGGGAAATTCCCTATAATAGAAAGAATTGTCTACTTGCTTCAACCTATTGAATTGCAAACATAATTATAAAAACCCGGCTGAATATTATTGGACCACTAGTAAGTGTCGAAGTTGACCTCTCGTCTCTACTTCTTCGAGATTAGACGGGATACTCATTGGGTACACGTTGTTTTCGTACTCATTCTACACTTCTATGCATTTTTGTTGCACAGACACATGCATCTCTAGTTGCCTAGTGAGCGTAGCAGCATGGTTGATACAGAGACATAGGTGAGCTGCATTTCCCGAGATGACCCGCAGCCAGCAAGTCTCTTTCAAATTACTGTATTTACGTTTTCTGTCCAATATTGTATTCCGGACGGTTGTTATACTTTATTCGATTCCTTAGTAAGTGCTCATGCACTTGTGACACCGGGTTCTGGGATGATCAAGAAATTTTATTTCAGTAGTTAAATTTTGTAAAGACATCCTCATATATTCAGTGGAGATTGTTATTTATTATTTATTTGTTTAAAGGAAATTATTTCAAAATAATTAAATAAAATGAGAATTTATCAATACTTTCGCGGTGGCTTGCCTGACAGCGGTGTCCGGCGCCATCATGACCATTAGTGGATTTTGGGTCGTGACAACATGGTATCAGAGCACTAGGTTCCCTTAGGTCTCACGAGTCATGAGCAAGCCTAGTAGAGTCTCGCGGATCGGTACAGAGACGTCTGTACTGTAATGACCCGACCAATCATTTTGAACTTTTGCACTTTGATCGCCAGTTCCCGGGCATGACTTGCCCCATGTAACGTATTATGACTGATGTAGATTGTTGGTTTTGGTTTTTAGGAAAAATCAGAATGAATTTGAAGGAACAGTCTAAGTTGAAAGCTTTGAATTTGAAAGGTTTGACTAAGAGTTGACCTATTTGTATATGAGCTCAGATCAGAAATTTTATGATTTGGATAGCTTCGTTGGGTGATTTATGACTTAGGGGCGCGATCGGAATGCATTTTGGAAGTCCGTGGAAGGATTTGGCTTGAATTGGCAAGGTTAATATTTTGGCGAATTCCGGTTGATAGGAGAGATTTTGATCCGAGGGTCGGAATGGAATTCCGAGAGTTTCTGTAGCTTTGTTATGTCATTTGTGATGCGTGTGCAAAATTCCAGGTCATTTGGACGTTGTTTGGTCGACCTTTTGATCGAATTCGGATTTCGGAAGTTTTGGAATTCTTATGCTTGAATCCGAAGGTGATTTGATATTTTGATATTGTTTTGAGCGTTCCAAAGGTTGGAACAAGTTTGAATTATGTTATGGGGTGTGTTGGCATGTTTGGTCGGGGTCCCATGAGGCTCGGATATGTTTTGGAAAAGTTTTTGGAAGATTTTCCCGTTTTGAGCATAAGCATGTAATGATTCAAAGGTCCACTATTAGTTCTATATATCAAAATTTGATTTCGAGACTTCCAGAATTTTGATAATGAATTATAGGACTGATCTGGAAAGTTTGGTCTAATTTAATCAAGTCGCGATTAGGTTTTTGACACGATACATGAGTTAATTGTTTAACGAGCGAAATGGGTATTGAATTGAGCAGATGAGCTCCAACTTGATTTTCGACTGAAGGGATATGTTCGTATTATTATTTTTGACTCATAGGAACAAGAATCATCGAATTCCGAGTTCGTATGAAGGAGTTAGAGCCTTTTTAGTGAAAAGAAAAGCTGCTGCAATTTTCTGGGCAGTTTCTGCATTTTTCGCATGTGTGCACAGTAACCGCACCTGCGTGAACAGTATCCGTGTATAGTACCATGTACAGTAACATTAACAGTATCCGTGTACAGTACATATGAACAGTACCCCCGTATACAGTACCCATGAACAATACCCATGAACAGTAAAATGTCTGAACAGTAACCACGGAAATTCTGGACAGAATGTTGAGTTCTGCCCATTTTCCATTTTTACCAAATTGGAGCTCGGGGAGAGGCGATTTTTGGGAGATTTTCAGAGGAAACAACAGGGTAAGTGTTCTTAACTTAATTTTGGTTAGATTACCCGAATCTATTACTAGTTTTGGCATTTAATTGGTGATTTTAGTTGGAAAAATCTTGAAAACCCTCTTGGTTTAATTTGAAGATTTGAGGGTCGAGTTGATGTCAGATTTTAGTAAAATTAGTATGGTTGGACTCGTAGTTGGATGAGGTTTCATATTCCGTAATTTTTGTCGGGTTCTGAGACGTGGGCCCCACTGGCGAATTTTGAGTGTAATTTCGGATTTTTAATGGAAAATGTAGAATTTCATATGGAATTAATTCCTATAATTTTTATTAACTGAATCGAATTATTGTGGCTAGATTCGAGGCATTCGGAGGTCGATTTGAGAGACAAAGGCATCGCGAGCTAGAGGATTAGCCGGTTCGAGGTGAGTAATGATTGTAAATGATATCCTGAGGGTTTGAAACCCCAGATTTGCACATCGTAGTGCTATTGAGGTGAGACACGCGCTGGATGATGAGCGCGGTGTCTTTTACTACCGTGGATTGTGACTTGGTCCATCCCGATTGATGATTTTACCACATATTTGATTGAAACTTATTTGTTATCATCATGAATTGGGTTGATTGCCATACTTGGGCTTTGTGCCAATTATTTGAATCCTTTTAGAATTTTTATCACTATTTCCTTACTGTTTTGACTTATATTTAAACTCAGTCCTATTGATAATTATTGTTTTACAAACTCAACCGCTTTTATGCAGATTTGAAAACTCAAATGATATTTCTAAATGGTATTTTGGGTTGAGAACTACTGTTTTACAAATACCCAAGGGGCTTATGATGATTTCCGGACTGAGTGAGGCCGAGGGCCATATGTAAGGATATGCTGAGTAATATGAGGCCGAGGGCCTGAGATACTATTTATGCCACGAGGTGGCTTGAGTGATATGAGGCCGAGGGCCTGAGATACTATTTATGCCATGAGGTGGCTTGAGTGATGTGAGGCCGAGTGCTATGAGGCCGAGGGCCTGAGATACTTTATATGCCACGCGGTGGCTTGAGTGATGTGAGGATATGCTGAGTGATGATGCCACGAGGTGGCTTGATATAGCGTTTGGGCCATAAGGGGCTTCTCCGGAGTCTGCACACCCACAGTGAGCGCGGGTACCCATTGTTCTGAGTGATTGATACTATGCCCGAGGGGCTGATATGAGTGATTGTGAGGTAGCCCGGGGGGCTGATACTATTCTGAGAGTGAGCCCGAGGGGCTGGCACTGTTCGAGGGGCTGGTTATGTTGATATTATGCCCGAGGGGCGGTTTGTTGTACATGTTTTGCCCGAGGGGCTGTTTACATTTCTATCATTTTTGTTACTCACTTGTAAACTACTTGCTTTACTTGTTGGAAAAGGGATTTTCACTTGATTTCTTACTGCTTTACTATTTAAAGTGATTTTACTGCTTCAGTATGGAATACCTTGTGTTTTTGCGCAATTTCTCTCCTTCAGTCTTTATTTATTATTATTACTCACTGAGTCGGAGTACTCACATTACTCCATGCACCTTGTGTGCAGATTCAGGTATGTTTTGGCTGGTCGGAGGTAGAGTCATCAGGGTTTAGCAAGGTAGCTGCCGGCGTTCGCAGCACTGTTTTTCTCTCTCCTCATTTCATTAATCTGTATTTGTACACTCCAGGCTTTCAGTTGTATTTATACCCTAGTAGATGCTCGTGACTTGTGACACCCCGGTTAGGGCTGTGTCGGGTTGTGCTTCCGTTAATTATATCATTAAATCATATTTAAACTGTTTATTAATGTTTAACTATTTTTGAAAAGGCAATATGGGTTTGTTGGCTGGCCTTGTCTTCATGAGAGGCACCATCACGACCAGAGCAGGGTTTGGGTCGTGACATATACTCATCTTCGGGAGTCTACAAGGCTGTTAGGAGTACTTCCCTTCTTGATTCCTCATCGTGCGGTTTGATTCCTTGTAGGCTTATGCCTTTATTTCCTTCCTATTCAATCTTATGCGACGTGGAGCGCTTATTATAAATCAGAAATTAAGAAATTTTAAAGGTACTACAGAGGTGGTACGGGATACTTCTCCTGGCATAGCTGATTTGACTATTGTCGTCACCTTGTGGAAGAATATTCTGTCGTTTCAGCTCAGTAGCTATACTTTTGAGAGCTTTGAGGCTAGGCACAAGTTGCCATGATGCTTATGAACAATTGTCACGCAGTATTGATGTGATAGTAGGATGCTTGCCTACGTGTCGAGGCAGTTAATGATTTGAAGGGGGTTTACTCAGTCCATAATCTAGAGAACTCGGTATTTTATTCCCGGTAGGGGAAAGGCAATTGAGCTGAGAATGTTCAGGTTTGGGTTGATGGGTTAACAAGACTTTGTATTTGCAAGCATGGTGGAGTTTTCTTTTATGATGAGGTGTCGTTGTCCTTATTGAATGTACTAGGTTTGTCGGTGATGTGAACTTCTGCAATTCGCCCTTGGGGTAGAATATTGTGAAATGGTATTGGAGAAATGACTGTTAGTTATCGCGGGGTGCAGTGGTTCAAGATTGAATCGGTGTTCTTAATGTTGACGGCTCGAGAAAGATGATCTTCGGAAGGGTTTAAAAGTGAGTAGCGGTCTATTGGTTCAAACGCTACCAAGTTAAAATTCGGTCTAAGGCATTGGCTGAGCAGAAAAGGATAAGAAAGGACATGTGGAGAGTGTCAGGAGATGGTTAACATTTCTAAAAGGCCAAGTATAAGAAGCCAAGGTCGAGTAGTCGATTAAAGGGGTGAGTTCCACCAAAGTGGGAGAGTGGCGGAGTTGCATATGGGCTTGGTGGTAGGATGACCACACGCCTTGAGGAGAGTCTGGAATGAATTGGGAATTTTAGAGATTGGTGATTGGTGCCTGCGGATTTGAATTGGGGCATGGGCTATTATGCGGTAGGAGATTTGATATAACGGAAAGAAGCTACTTGAAATGAAGAAGGATACAACATAACTTTGAATTTGAAGGATGTTGCCGCACATCTAATTGGTGTCCATGAGTGGTGAATGAACTTGTGCAGCTAGAGAGTGAGCTCGGACTCAAGATTGGTTATTGATGTCGTAGTGATTGTACCCTGTGCAGCAGCATTGGAAGATGTCGGGAAGTGATTTCCATAGGTGGTTTATTCCCTATGAGCGGGTTAGCGGTCACGTGGTTGGCGAGGCTTCTGCGAAGGATTCTATTGATTGTACAGAAAAGAGATTGGCTGTGCGAATGTGGCTGATGATTCACAGTATAAAAAGGGGTTTTACAGGAAGATTCCGAGAATTTTTGCGGTTGATTGCGCAAAGTTATATCCATAAGAGATAAATAATCCTGGTAAATTCTAGAGTTGTGTAATAGTGGCTTCGAGCTAAGTGGGAGAGTCCCACCGCCTATAATTGGGTTGCATAGTTAACTACTTGCGAGGTTTCTGGTTATTAGCATACTGATGGGTTATTTCAGCTACAGGAAAAGAACATAAGTGGTAATTTGAGCAAAAGAATTGTTAAAGGTGTACTATGGTTGGCCTTATTGGCTCATGTTCAGACTTGGGGAAGGATTCAGGATTTATGCCTTGTATAGGTGCGAGTTTCAAGGGAAGTGATTCTTCCGGGTACTTTGTTGAGAGGGTATTTATATGCTAGAAGATTCATGGAGTTGATTACATTCGGGGCCAAGTCAGAGCGGGTGGCTCTCAAGAACGACCCTAGTGGATTCAAAGGGGTAAGGTGTGGTGCCTAATGATTTCAAGCCTATAGGTACGGTTAAGAATCAAGCTTTTGTAGCAACTTATGAGAAGAGGCCCAGAATGTTCAATGATGTTTGGACTTGCAGTGTAGCATTTGGGAGGAAAAATGAGAAAAGACTTTGGATTCATAGAGGGATTATCAGAATGGGCATACCAATTGAGGATGCGAATATGCGCACAAGGGAGGTATGAAATGGTTCGTGGGATTTGAGACAGCCTGGTCTAGTGATTCAAGGTCACTTGGGATGAGTGCAGATGGAGTGTGTTATATGTTGAATGGAGTTGTTATTATTTCTAAGGCAATCAAGGATAAAATGGAAGAAGATAGATTGGTTAGCCATAGTTGAATTGGCATATTGGTGGTAGTGATCAGTTCCTTCACCGTGATCAAGTTATGCAAGTGATTTGTGACGGTACGTGCGAGGCTTGACGGCCATCGTAGTTGATTTTATTTTGAAGTATTCAAGTATTATGGCCTTGTTATGTGTAGGCGGATCCCGGAAGGGTCATGGTGGCTTAGACCATTACTTGAGGATTTGAATGTCTTGCGGTTATGAGAATTTACTCGCATGCAGCTATGGTTTTCTTGGAATGAGTTAAGTAAAAAGTTTCTATGTGATGAAGTGTTTACCCTAATAGTAGTTCAGGAGTTATGATGAAATCTGTGTGCTATCGCATATTGGCTTGTTGGGTGCAGTGAGTGGTATGCAACTTGAAGTGAGGATCAAGGTTGCAGTTTGGTATTGACGAGGATGTCACGAGCTCGGATGAGCAGGAAAGGAGTTTTGATGTTCAAGGTAAGTGGGTATTGTCTTCAGCGTCACCTTAGATCGGTGTTTTGTGAAAAAGGCTTTGTATCCTGGTTAAGGATTCTTGATCGATTTTCAGTGTTAGTGCGGCCGGTGGTTTGGATGTACAGACTGGTTATCTATTACGGAAGGTTGTGGGAGCGTGCCCCACGGGAAGGTTGTATAAGTGTGGCATGTAGTCACTTGAATGATTTAAGAATGAATCCAAGTATGAAGATTGTGGTGATATCGTTAACTTCAGAATTTATGCCTGGAGGGCACTACGTTTATTGGGTTATGGTTGTGAAGGATTGCTCCAGTTATGATGGTTATTCTTGTGCGCTTTGAGGAAAAGGGGGTTACTATGGACCCAGGAAAGATTATGGACCCAGTCCGGTGCAATCAGAATTAGCTTGAGGGTTGTGAATGGATTTAAGTATGAATGTAGGCCTTATATCAGGCTGGATGTGTTTATTTCAGCATAGCGCTCCTTCTGGAGGAGTATTCAGATGGGGATGTTATTTCGTCGTTAGCTATTTCATGTAATGATGTGTTGTGACGTGTGAGTCGTGAGACGGCTTGGTGAATTGCTTATGTGTTGAGGTCCTGCGTAAAGACGATGTTATATGAGCAGAATAGCTCTCGAGATTCAAATCGTATATCACACCTCAGTTGTGCTGGAATTTGTAGCTTATAACGCTATATGTCTCCTCAAGGATGGTATTATGCACTTGATGTGTTGTTGACTGACACTCGGTACTTTGTTGTAATGAGCAATCTGGCTTGGTGTGTAACTCCTTTGTGAGTTTTATGTGTAGATTGGGTGGCACGCCTCCATGGGTATGATGTTTGGATCGGGTTGCGAGCCGCAATAGTGTGATGTTGAGTACAGATTCCGATGTCTGTTTTTATGCATTTTGCTTCCTATTTTTCTGAGGAAAGCTCATACTAGTTGTGTGCTTGCGTTGCATGTATGATTCGCAAGCGGGGTGTCTGTTCAATTATGTTGACCGCGTCGCATGTATGATTCACGAGTGGGATAATTGGATTCCCTTTTCAGAGTTTACTTCCTTTATGTATCATGTTCGAGTTGGTAGCCTATTGGCACATGGTGGCATCATATGAGACTTTTGATCATGTCCGGGGTGGCTTATTGCCTGAGCAGTTCGTACTGGGTGAGACAAGATCATTGGACTTAGAATCAATGCAATCTGATTATATGAAGTATATTGAAGAGCAAAAAACATTTATTTGGTTCAGAATGAGGTAATGGTTCTTGTCAAAAGTATAGACTTAATGATATGTCGACCTGGTAGTCGGTCATAAATTTCTACACCTCTCTTCTGTCGTGGTGGTATTGCGAGAGTTGGAACAAGACTTATATATATCACGAGGTGTGTTGTGAACTTCATATGCGGGGAATGTTGGTTATTATGATCAGTGAATGTTATTATCTTTCTACGGATGATGTGGTGCATGGTGAGAATTCGGCAAAGTTATGCAGCCACGTTCTGGTACGTCGTGTAGTGATTGATACAGTGTCCCTATATTGGGAGCGGGCCTGGTAGAAAAATTTCGGATGTTAAAATTGGGATCTAAGGCTCATTTGCTTAAGTGAAAAAGGATATCTCCAGATTGATCGAGCTAATATGCTCAACTGGGTTGTGGTAGCGCGGGTAGGTGCACGAGGTGTTAAACAGTGATTTCGGACAACCTCGGAACAGTTATTAGAACGTTTGAGGACAAACGTTTGTTTAAGTTGGAGAGAATGCAATGACCCGACCGGTCGTTTTGAGCTCTTGCACGCCGTTCAGTAGTGTGGGTCACGAACAGCTTCATTTCAGGTATTATGACTTGCACATGTGGTCGGAATTGAACTTTGGGAAGTTCGAAGTTGATTTGGAAAGAAAATTCTCATTTCAGAAGCTTTAAGTTGAAAGAATTAGCTAAGATCGGATTTTTGAGTAAACGACCTCGTAATCAGGATTCGAAGGTTCCAGTAGGTTCGTATGATGATTTCGGACTTGGGCGTATGTCCGGATTGAGTTTTGGAAGACCTGGGAATGTTTCGGCGCCTATTGTGGAAGTTAGCATTTTGAAGGAATTTCATAAGTTTGGGTTAAAGCGCATTTCAGTGTTATCGATGTCCGTTTGGGATTCTGAGTCTGGGAATAGCTCCGTATGGTGATTATGGTGTTGGGAGCACGATCGGAAGTGAATTTGGAGGTCCGTAGTTCATTTTGAAGCCATTTGGCTAAAGTTAGAAATTTGAAGGTTTTTTAGAAGTTTGGCCAGAAGTAGACTTTTTGATATCGGGGTCGGATTCTGATTCCGGAAGTTGGAGTAGGTCCGTAATGTCAAATATGATTTGTGTGCAAAATTTGAGGTCAATCGGACGTAATTTGATAGGTTTAAACATCGAAAGTTGAAGTTTAAAATTCTAAAGTTCCTAAAGCTTGGATTGGAGGTCGATTCGTGATTTTAGCATTGTTTGATATGATTTGAGGCCTCGAGCAAGTTCGTAATGTGTTTTGGGATTGGTTGGTATGATTGGTTGGGGTCTCGGGGGCCTCGGGTGGATTCCGGGTGGTTAACGGAACGAAAAATGGAATTGGAGGAGTGCTGAAGCATATGCTTCTATCATAACCGCACATGCTGTTGGTCGACCGCAAGTGCGAGACCGCAGAAGCGATCGTAGCCTCGCAGATGCGACCCAGAGTTGGCCAGGCCCAAACTGTAGAAGCGGCTCCTTAGCCGCAAAAGTGGCTTCGCAGGTGCGACTTCAGGACCGCAGAAGCGGCCCGATCCCTTTTTGGCCAATTCTGCAGATGCAGCCTCCCTTCGCAGATGCGGTCCCCTGACCGCAGATGCTTAAACTGCTGAAGTAGCCAACCTCATTTAAGTCGAGCTCTAGCCATTTTTGCTCATTTTCACTCATTTCTTGGGCGATTTTGGAGCTCTTGAGAAGGGATTTCCAAATGGCATCGTGAGGTAAGTTTATCCCCCTTATTTTTAAGTTAACACTTGAGTTTTGGGTAGATTAACACCTAAAGATTTGGAGAAATCAAGGGGTTAGAGATAGACCTAGGGTTTTAATAAAACTTAGATTTTACCATGAAATTGGTTATAAAATGGAGTAGAAATCATATATTGTTGATCCTTAGGTTATAAAGAATAACTTCCTTAGGAAAATTTCGGAATCCGGGCATGTGGGCCCGGGGTCGGATTTTAGGAACCTTGCATATAGGGTTGGGAAATTGGTTTAATAATTACAATATGAACCTTTGAGCATGTATTAACTAGTTCTTACCATATTTGAATAGTTTTGGATCGTTTGGGTCCAAATTGGAGGTTTGACCGCGTTCTTGAATCGGAATATAGGCTTCGAAGCGAGGTGAGTCTCCTTTCTAACCTTGTAAGAGAGAATTGTCCCCATAGGTGAGTTAATTGGTTATGTGCTCCTATTTGTGGGGGCTATGTACGCACGAGGTGACGAGTGTCCGTACGCAGCTACTATTATGCTATTGTCCGGGTAGTCTAGGACCCAAAAGCATGCTATACTTGGAATATTTGTAATAATATTGAAAATTTGAATTGCATAAATCACATCAAAATAGTAAATGAATTTCTAAAAAGATTTAAACTTTATTTTCTTAAATTGTTAAAAGAGAATTTTACCTTTTTCTTGAGAAACTGCTTTCCTGATAAAAATGTGAACTTAATGTGGAAATATGTGTATTTATGAGTACCTGAGTCACACGTATGATTCGCGAGCAGGGTAACTCTATTATTGTGTGTGACCGTGTTGCATGTACGATTCGCGAGCGGGGTAAATAGATGCATCTATGGTTCGAGCCGTTGGACCCTCGGCAGTGCACATTTTATTATTGTTGGTTCGCGCCGTTCGACCCTTGGCATTGCTTGCGCATGATAATTGCTGCAAACTATTGGTGATTTTTAATTGTTATTGCCTCTTCCCGGCTTATGAAAAATATGTTTAAATGATGAAGAGAAATTTGGGAAATTCCCTATAAAATAAAGAATTGTCTACTTGCTTCAACCTATTGAATTGCAAACATGATTATAAAAACCCGGCTTAATATTATTGGACCACTAGTAAGTGTCAAAGTTGACCTCTAGTCTCTACTTCTTCGAGATTAGACGGGATACTCATTGGGTACACGTTATTTTCGTACTCGTACTACACTTCTGTGCATTTTTGTTGCACAGGCACATGCATCTCTAGTGGCCTGGTGAGCGTAGCAGCATGGTTGATACGGAGACTTAGGTGAACTGCATTTCCCGAGACGACCCACAGCCAGCAAGTCTCTTTCAGATTACTATATTTATTTTCTGTCCAATATTGTATTCCGGACGGTTGTTATGCTTTATTCGATTCCTTAGTAATTGATCATGCACTTGTGACACCAGGTTCTGGGATGATCACGGGATTTTCTTTCAGTAGTTAAATTTTGTAAAGACATCCTCATATATTCAATGGAGATTGTTATTTATTATTTATTTGTTTAAAGGAAATTATTTCAAAATAATTAAATAAGATGAGAATTTATCAATACTTCCATGGTTGGCTTTCCTGACAGCGGTGTCCGGCGCCATCACGACCCTTAGTGGATTTTGGGTCGTGACAACAACTCATATTCCCTCCAGCTAAGGTTAGACCAACAACTTACCTCAATTTCACGGACAAAATCAAGCCTCAATTACCGCTTTACCTCTCGGTTCCACTTCCAATTCGCTTGTATCTAGTCATAATTTACTTAATAATATCAATAATTGCTAAATAAACCAATTCTAATGCATGAATATACATTTCCTAAGATTTTTCCCAAAAAGTCAAAAATCAATCCCAGGCCCGCTTGGTCCAAACCCGAAATTCGGACCAAAATCCGATTACTCATTCACCCCCGAGCCCATGATATACAATTGATTTTGGAATCTGACCTCAATTTGAGGTCTAAATCCCCAAATTTCGATATTCCTAAGTTCTACCCAAACTTCCCAATTCCACCATGAAAACCCTAGATACTAGGATGAAATCTTGTGAAAAGAAGTTAGGCAGTGAAGAAAATGAGTTTAAAATCACTTACATATGATTTAGGCAAGAAAGAGTATTTGGAAAATCGCCTCTTATACTTTAGGGTTTTAAAAAAAAATGAAAACGGATTAAAAGTCTCGTTTATATAGCCCTCACAGATCCTCCAAACGCTGACCGCGGAAAAAGGGCCGCGGCTGCGAAGCTCACCGCTAATAGCGAAATAACGGGCGCGACCGCGAAAGCTTTGGCCTTGCCCACCGCTGACCGCGAAATCCCACTGCGGCAGAAGAATCCCCAGCGTGGCCGCGAAACCCCAGGTTTAGAGACCTGCAATTTTCTGGAATTATGTAGTACATGTCTTTTGTTTTCCTAAGTCGATACACCCCGAAGCCTATTCGTAACTCACCCGAGCCCTCGGGGCTCCAAACCCAACATGAACACAAGTCTAAAAACATCATACGGGCTTGCTCGTGCGATCAAATCATCAAAATAACATCAACGACTACGAATTTAACCTCAAATTCATGAAATTCATAAGATAGTTCAAATTTTCCATTTTCTCAACCTAGGGTCCGATTTATATCAAATCAACTCTGATTCTTACCAAATTTTATAGATAAGGCTTAAATATTATAGCGGACCAGTACCAGACTCTGGAACCAAAATACGGGTCCGATACAATCAAGTCCCAATACTAGTCAATTTCTAAAAACCTTTATATTTTTTTCAAGCACACAATTTTCTTCAAAAAGTCATTCCTCGGGCAAGGGACCTCGGAATTCAATTCCGGGCATATGCCCAAGTCCCATATTTTACTACGGACCTTACGGGACCGTCAAATCCCCGGTTCGGGTCCGTTTACCAAAAAATATTAATCGAAGTCAACTTTAATCAATTTTAAAGGCTAAATTCAATATTTCTCTTAAATTTCACATAAGAGCTTTCTGGAAGCGCGCCCAGATTGCGTACGCAAATTGAGGAGAGCTCAAAAAAGGTTTCAAGGCCTCACAATACGAAGACAGACTCTAAAACAAAAAATGACCTTTTGGGTCATCACATTACAAGAGAGAATGAGATACGAAATTTGTTACCTAGTTATGACACCATTCCTACTAAAATCCTGAAATAGCCAGGACTTGTGGCAAGGCAGGTGTTCGCTTATCCATAAGAATTTCTAGCGAACCAGGACTTGCGGCTAAGTTTTAACTTGTAATATGATTTTATAAAATTTATTTAAAATACGTTTAAAATTTAAATAATGGGGACGAAAATAAACTAATTGTATACTTCACCCATAGTTCCTTCGAGGACATAAAAGTATGTGCAAATTACACGTAAACTACTTAGATCACGTCCAACTATGCCTTGTAAAAAGAATTTAGCGGTTGTTGCAAATATATTCCGATTAATAAGTTCGGAGTCAAATCCCACAGGGAATTCCCCTATTAAATACAGCTACTAGACTTGCACAAATTCACGCAATCAATCTTCAGAAAATATTTAAGTAACAAATTGGAGGTTTACTAACTAAATATTACGTAATGAAAATGCAATAAATAATAACTAACTACGAACAGATTATAGACAAGAATTGGAATGATCTAAGATTGTGATTTTTCCTATTGTCGGAATCCTTTTCGCTACGTTTTCTATAAATTCGCTTAAGTCTTCTCTACCGATCATGAGCGCTCTGCGTGTTGTACTTCTCTCCTGAGTAACTATCACAATTTACTAGACATATTCTCCCGAATTATGCTAGCTGGCCTTAAGTACGACTCACTCGGATCGCACCAAGGTTTCATTATCCATAATCTCGCGTTTAACTCTCCGTATTGACCCCTCATATACGTTAGGAGTGATGTTGTTCAACAACTACCTAAATATGCACTCTGTCCCGAATAATGCATACTAAATAGGCACAGTCGATTGAAGGCCCTTCAATCAACAACAATAATAATATAGTTGAACAAATATAGAAAATACTACGACAAATCTATATTAACGTAACAAGAGAATCATCCTCCAATAGGTTCCATTAAAACCTTAGATTGGGAATTTAGCTACTCATACTCATAGTAACAATATCCCAAGTATTTTGCATAATAAAATTACAAAGTAAAGATGAAAGCATGTAGAAATCAATGATTCTAACTCCCAACGGGTGTCCACGAGCTATTCTTGCATCCGATTACAAAAGTTCTTCAAAAGCGGCATTTTAACTTAGGTTTATTTATATGTGTAGGAAAAGACCTATACGTGCATGCCAAGTCCTAGTCAAACCAGGAGACGAAATAAACCTTCAAAGCTCGGAATGCGCGTGCCTCAGACCTGGCCTCGCGATGTATAACGCCAGCTTGAACTCGCCTCGGGCCTGGCATCGCCAGCTTCCACGCGAGGAGGACCTCGCCTCGCCAGCTCCCATGCGAGCTAAAGGCCTGGCGTCGCCAGCTTCAACGCGCCTGCTCTAGGCCTGGCTTCGCCAACTTTCTCATTTGTAGGTTGCTCGCTTCTTTCTTTCTTCTTTTCAATTGTTTTCAAGCACGCTTTAGACTTTAAGTAATCCTTTTGCTCTACTTTCATCTCCAATTCATATACACATAAAATAGACTCCATTACGCGCAAATAAAATGTAATTTATCATTAAAACATATAAAATGCAAGACAAATAATATACTAAACTATGGAATTATAGCCACACATCACTACTCCCTCGATGCTATTATTTTTTATGATAATTTCTTTAACTATTGTTGTGAAATACTTTGAATTATTGATAATTGTGTGTTATACTATATTTTAATAATTTATATACACTGACAATATCAATAAGATTTTAAACTATCAATATATTTTAACCTGTGAGATGTTAAAATTTCCAATTAATGCTTATAAAAAAATATAAAAATATATAATTATCTGATTGTATAAATATTTTTTTAAACAAAATTTAAAATTTTAATTCAAAAGTAACAGAAAGAATAAGCAGTTCGATCCTCTAACCGGAGCGTCCTTTTCCGGTGAGAGCAAGGCTCACCACAGTCCCCCACGTATCACCCATTGGTCCCCGTTTCTCCACTCTCTCCTCCACGTCACCAAACAAATACACAAACCTCTCTGAATACTCTTGTACAGCCCCAAAGAACGCCCCACTCACTCATCTGAGAAAATCATTCATGACAGATGCGAAAGCTGGATTAATGTTGGGCGTCGGTTTGAGCGCCAGCTCGCTCCATCATGGCCTTCCATTTTTCCAGGTTCCCTATAAAGCATTAACTTTTCAGAATTTTGATATGTTTGTCATTCTAGAAAACCCACGAACGAGCAAAAGTCGATCCCAGAGGTTAGATTCCTTCTTTATTCTTAGAAACCCTAGTTTATTTTCTAAAAGGAAAAAAAAATCCTAAATTATTTGTCATTAGTTTCTGTTTCAGTTAACCATTATAATATGTATGTTAGCATGACAATGATGAAAGTCTGTTTAATTTGTTTGATTTATTTATGCATTTGCTCGGTTTAGCAAGTTTCTGAAGGTCTTGACATATAATTCAATTGTAACTAAAATAAATCTTTCATTTCTCTCTGTCAGACATATAATTCAATTGTTTTGAACTAAATTCTATGACCTTGTGACTAGTAAGCCGCTGAATTATCTTTGTGATTGAACCTGAAACGGTCTGGTTCATTTTCATTTTGTCCAGTTTTTGTGCACCTGAATTTAATTATAGTTCTTCCAGAGTTTTTCTTTTGCTTTCTTGGGACATTAATTAGTGTGATAACTTCCTGGGATTTTGGAGCGATTAACGTCCTTCATTGCATCTTTTGAGGATTAGTATTGTTATTTCAGTGCTTACAGATCATTGAACCACCGTATTTAAAGTCATTTACACCGACTCTGTTTTTTCATTTGGCAAGAGTTCAATCTTTGTTTACAATATTCTCAACAAGAGTCTATTCTTGACAGCTAATGGCTTTCTTTTCCCCTGATATTAATGTTTACTTTGAACAGGGTTTCAACTCAAACATGTCTATTCTAAATAAGACAATTGGTCTTGTGGGTATTGCTATAGCAGTTAACGAATATGTGCTGCTGTTCAGATGTAAGAAGGAACTATCCCACTTACAACAAGCACCTCAAAGACTTGGAGAAAATGGAGGAAAATGCGATATAAGCATCTGAAAACTGGAGCAAAGTGTGCAAAGAATGGGTAAAATGGAATGCTATGAAAAACAATTTGGAGGCAGATGTCTTGATTTTTTCTAAATGCTAGCCTATGAATACTTACAAAAAGGAATTAGTTAGTACTCCATGTTTTTTCTTCCTTTTCTCCATGTTCACTCCTTTTTTTTTCTTGCATGCTAAAAATTTGTGTAAGAGCTAATTGAGTAGCTTGCTCTGGTATAAAATAACGCTTGGACCAATAAAAAGTGATAGAAAAGGCGATTTTGTACCATCCTTGAATTGAGCAACACTATTTAAATGCTATCAAAGTCTTGTTCTTGTGTCATTTGATCTGCAATATCGAACTTGAAAGGTGTCACCTCTTTTCTTCGATGATACTAAAAAATTTGAAGGGGTAAGATATTTAACAGCAACTTTGGTCTAAAGCAGCAACTCTGCAAATTTCTTCTTCTCATACTCCAAGTTTAAGCTAGCGTTTGGTCACAAATTTTCAAATTTATTTTAAAAAATCTGATTTGGATGGAATTTGGTTTGAATATGAAATTCTGTTTGGACATAATTTTTCAAAATATTTTTCATTTTTTTTTTTGAAAAAACATAAAATGTGACTTATACTCATAAGTTCTAAAAACTATCAAAAATACGCAACAATACCAAACAAACAAATTTGCTAATCCTGTATATGCATAACCTTCAATTGATAATGTTCATTATCATTATCACAAAACATAGTCCTGAACATATATAAGTTTGGTACGAAGTTATCATTTTTATAATGAACTACATAATACACTATCCTAAAATCATAACCTGATATTTTAAAACCAACATCTAATAACACAATTAATAGCTATTACAATTCGTCAAATTGCAATAATTTTACAAGATCCATCGGTCCAAAAAAAAAATTATAGTAACTAGCTATTTTTTAATATAATCTCCCCACATTATACGAATAATCTGACGAATCACGCTTGTTACT
This sequence comes from Nicotiana tabacum, assembly GCF_000715075.1. Lineage (NCBI taxonomy): Eukaryota > Viridiplantae > Streptophyta > Magnoliopsida > Solanales > Solanaceae > Nicotiana > Nicotiana tabacum. The sequence continues at coordinate 116,988,315 of NC_134095.1, read as the reverse complement.
TTGAGTCGATTGTCGTTCAGTTTCATCAACATCCATATCATAACCGAAATTGGGTTTTTTTATAATCTATAAAAGTTTAGGGTAATTTTTAAAATAATTTAAAAATTAAACGGTAATATTTTTGGCCAAAATCAGCTCTTGAGCTGGCTCTGGAATTTAAAAATTTGCCAAAATATGAATAAAATCTATAAATAAACAGGTATTTGTCGAAAAAAAAATTGGAAATTTTTTAACAAAATCTATGGTCAGACGGGGCTAAGTAACACTATTATTATTAGTAAAAAAAATGTTTCTATCATTATTTAAAAATATTAATTTTTGATCTTGTGGTGATTGTATGTAATTTTTAATTACGTGAATCTTATTTTAACGAATTAATTATTTCATTCCCAGAATTACCGCGAAAAAATAAGTTCAGGTCCGGCCACTATATGGAACGTGGGAGTACTAACTTTCGAGCCGTAATTCCTTTCACTCTGTCAGCGGCCGGAATATCCATTTCCGGTGAGACTCTTGGCTCAGCACAGTCAGCCACGTGTCACCTTTTGGTCCCCCTTCCCCTCTCTCCTCCGCGTCCCCAAACAAACGACAAACCTCTCTGAAGAATGCCCCACCCACTCCCACAAAAAGATCTGAGAAAAACAGAGGCGAGAGAGTTGGATTAATGTTGGGCGTCGGATTGAGTCCAGCTCGATCCAGGCCTTCCATTTTCCCAACGATCGCCTATAAAGCAAGAACTTTCCAGAATCTTCATATGTTAGTCATTGCAGAAAAAACCACGAACGAGCAAAAATCGCAGAGGTACCTTCTTTCTTTGTTTCAAAACCTTTGTTTATTTAGTTGAAGAAAAAAGTCGTAAATTACTTTTTTGTTCTCTGAAAACCCCCCTAAAAATTATCATTAGTTTCTTTTTCATTACTGTATATATGTATGTTTGCATGATACTCTGAAAGTCAGTTTTGGTGTTATACTGTTTAATTAGTTTGATTTTACTTGTATATTACTCTGTTTTCATGAGTAGTGACTAATCAAACTTCATTAATAGTGTTGTTAAAGGCAGATTTAACTTGAGTATCAGTCAGTTTCTTCACTTGGCAAGAGTTCAAGATTATTGTTGAAGAACAAAATTGTTAAGCCTTTTCTTTGTTAAGGACCTCTACTCTCGAATAGATAAAACATCTCTCTTTGCTTTGAACAGGTTTTCAACTCAAACATGTCTCTTGTGAAAGCAACTATTGGTGTTGTGGGCATTGCTACAGCAGTTAAAAGTTGTATGTGGCGGCACAAACTTCTCAAGGAATTATCCGAGTTAAAGAAACCGCTGAATACAAGCAGAAACTACTGGAATATGCGATATAAACATATGAAAACAGGAGCAAAGTTTGTGAAGAATAAAAATGGAACACCATGAAAAAGAATTGAGGCAGCTGACGGTGAATTATAAATGCTTAATATGTGTTCTATGAACACTTAGAAAGAATAACAATTTAGCTAGTATCCTTTGTCTTCCTTCTGCCTATGTTTACTTATTTTTTTCTGAGATGCTGAATTTTTGTCTAAAAGCTGATTTAGTAGAGCTTGCCCTCGTAAGAACAAGACCACCAAAACTTTAGATTTGGACCAAGAAAAACAAATGACCCTTGAATTGAGCAACAATATTGAAATGCTATCAAAGTCTTGTTCATGTGTCATATAATATGCAATATCGAACTTGAAGTGAGTCGCCTTTTCTCTTTGATGATTCTAAATATTTGAAGCGATAAGATATTTAACAGCAATTGTGTCCAAAAGTTCTCTTATGTAGTCCGTCTTATATATAATTGGATGGTGAAGCTAGCTCCTATTTCATAGTGCATCTGGTTATGCTTTCATCTTTGTTTCCCTTTGGTTCATTCTTGATCACGCTCAGAAATGGTCACGACTACTCTGAATCATCTGCACAAATAATACTTTACTACTCTTTCACATCAATATCCGATGTTATACCAAGTGTTTCCTGTTACTCTTACTTTGATATTGTTGAGTTGTGTCCCACGTCGGTGGGTTATGGGTAGGGGTGTTCACGGTTTGACGGAAAATCGAACCAAACTGATTAAGTAAATCGATATTTTTCTTGATATCTGGATTGGTTTTGGTTTTAAATTTTAAAAATCGATAATATTTGGTTTGGTTTTGGTTCTATTTTAAAAAATCGAAAAATAAACCGAACCAAACTGACTAATTATATACAAAATTTAATAATTATTTAAATACAATATAATATCTTTTTGTAAATAATTTTAAATACTTTATGCATTTTAATTGTTATTTTGAATTTTGGTTTATCCTTTTATATCTTAAAAGATTGCCTAAGCTCAAAACAATAGGACTCGACCAATTTTCTTTTCATTAAGAGACTCTAATTCTCTAACCCTCCGCACATACTTTTGCCTAACAGAATAGTTAAAAAAAACTACCACAAGAGTAAAGAAAGCAAATTCAAATTGCAAGACAACAATGACTAAGGCTTGAGAAAACAAAGGCTTTAGTTTGTTTTTTGTTCTTTCTTTTCATATAAATAGGTAAATAAATTTTCAGTTCGGAAAGACATATATAAAAAACATAAATTTAGCAAATTATTTTCAGATTGTTGTCTAGCGTTGTTTTACTATTATCGACTTATCATTAGCTTATTAAGAGTCGAAAAATCGAACCAAACCGAACCAAACCAACAACAATCAAATCGATGGTTTCTATTTAATTTGGTTTGGTTTTGGTTTTAAAATTTTAAAAACCGATTAAATTTGTTTGGTTTTGGTTTTAATTAAAACCCGATCAAATCGAACCGTGAACACCCCTAGTTATGGGTATTTAGATCTCCTTATATGGTCGTGGGCAATCTTCACCTCACAAGCTAGCTTTTGGGGTTGAGTTAGGTTAGTGTCGGATCATCCGGAACAATGATATGAATCTTCAGTTAGGTCACCACCTCCGCGTCTCCAACCGAGTCCAAAGGGATAAGATCGGGTTCAAACTTTGACAGAGTCCGATACCAAGGTCTTGTATAAAGTGAACCAAGGGACGGACGAAGGATACACACGATCTACTCACAGGACAATCAGACCTCAAGCTCTCCACGTATAATATATCCTGCCATTTTTTTTTTTTACTATTATAGCTTTCTTAGAACACTGTGCTTTAACATGTTCAAGGAAGCCCCGTGGATTCAGATAACTAATAGAACAATACGCTCTCCATCTATCCTTACTTTATTTCGTCGATAGTTCATCAATTCAATGGTTTTTAATACTTTCATGTAATGTATTGTTTCTGATCCTTGGTGAGAAATTTACCTCAACCATTTCTTCAGAGTTCTTCATTTCAATACCGTTATTTACTTTAGGCGAAATGGTTTCATGGCCCCATAAACCTGTACGAGATTTTAAAGTCGATATATAAACTTTGAATTTTTCCATTTTAATACCTCAACTCAATCAATTGAGTATAAATAAATCCATTTGTCCGAGCGTGTAACTCAATTGTCTGACAAGAAGAACACGTCAAATGCTAAGACCATTTATTATTTTACATGTGTCGTCTGTGAGCCTTTTGTTTAAAAACTAATTTATCAAAATTTATTTTCTTAGTTTACTTTTTCCACAATTTCTTCTACACATTTTACCGCCTCCATCGGGGGAAAAAAATCCCAGCCTACCACCTGACTGACTTAATAATCCATGAACTTCCATAAATTCATTTCATCTTTCACTTCTAACAAAATCCATATCTCAAGCCAAAGAGTCTAACGGGCCACCTGCTAAAATTTCGTCAAGGCAACAAAAGAGCCCGCAAAGCTATGTCAAAGAAGGACACGAATGGTGAAATCAGAAAAAGAAAAGAAGTCAGACTATGCAAGTTGAAATTTTTAGCCAAAATTCGTCGATTTTTCAATAGTCTTTTTCTTTTCTCTATATGTCTTCCAGTTTGAGATGGATACAAGAAGGATAGAGGAAGTTAATGTGATAGAAAGGATTAACAGAAAATTTTGACAAAATCTATTGCTTTTCTTTGTTTTTCACTATTGCTGCCAGGGTTTGGAACAAAAAGAGGAAGAAACTGGGAAAGATTGGAGCCGGAGAGCAAGAAAAGAAGGGGGAGGGAAACATCAATTGGAAAAAGGGAAAAGAAACACGATCTTTTTGATTTGTATTTTTTTTATTTTAGATTATTTTAATTAAAATTATGTAGTCACGCGCATAGTTTACGTGACTTGCATACACTTTGTCCATTTCATCTCTGTCACTGCCACATATGCATGGTCAACGGTTAAATAGGCTTATTAATGACTAAATACGTGAGTTTGAGTATTCATATGGGAACGATGTAAGTTTGTGTATCGGCTTTGCAAATAAAAACAAGTTTAAGTGGCCACGAGACCATTTCGCCTTTACTTTACGAGCATTGCTAGTGCCCTTCTCCGCCATCAACCATAACGAATTTATCTTTCTGTAGGGTCCAACCCATAGTTAAAATAAATAAAGAACAAATGAAATAGGCACGTGCCTATGGATAGGTTGGCAGGGAGACTTGGAGACAAAGGCTAAATTTGGGGAGGAGAATTAACATTCTCCTGTAGCATTCTTGGAGGTTACGTATTTTTCTTCTATAGCATTCTTGGAGGCTACGTATTTTTCTCCTATAAATGGAGAGCTCTTTCACTTCTTTCAACACACCAACAAAGAGAGAAAGAAGAGTGAGGCCTACAGACTGAGTATAAGAAAATAGTCTATGAGAAAAATAGAGAGGGCGAGCGATATTGTAGTGAGGTGGGAATACCAAAAGAATGTTATTTCTTTTGAGTGTTGTAGTGGTCTTTGTAGTATTTTAGTCGGGCCTACAAAGTATAAAATTACTTGCTATAGTGATATCAGTTGCTCCTCTCGGAGTCATGATTTTTTTCCTCATTCAGAAGGATTTTTCAAGTAAAAATCTTGGTGTCGTTGTCACTTTTTTAATTCTTGTTGATTACTATTTCTCGATGCTATATTATTATTACGCTCTTATTACTGTGAATATTATTCTTGTGGGGGAGGGGGAGGGGGAGGAGGTTATTCCCAACAATTGGTATCAGAGCACAGTTTTCGCCCGTACACAAAAATATTATTCACGATCGGTAGTACTATATTAAAAAAACAATATCCAGAGTAAAGTACGAGGTAGCAAAATTCAACGGAGATAGCAGTTTCTCAACATGGCAAAGAAGGATGAGAGATCTGCTGATTCAACAGGGATTACACAAGGTACTAGATGCTAATGCCAAAAAGCCTGATACCATGAAAGATGAGGATTGGACTGACTTGGATGAAAAGGCTGCTAGTGTAATCAGGTTTCACTTATCAGATGATGTGGTGATATTTGTATCAAGAAAAATGTCGGATGCACATTGATTCTAAAGGACGTGCGGCATATACCTGATTTGCGAGTGACCTTGATCTCGAGAATTGCTTTAGACGGAGATGGATACGAGAACTATTTTGCAAATCAAAAGTGGAGACTCACCAAGGGATCATTGGTGATTGCAAAAGGAGTTGCTCGTGACACATTGTATAGGACAAATGCAGAAATATTCTGAGGTGAATTGAACGCAGCGCAAGATGAGATTTCTACAGATTTTTGGCATAAAAGAATAGGTCATATGAGCGAGAAGGGATTGCACATTCTTGCAAGGAAATCACTCATCTCTTTTGCCAAAGGTACAACGGTAAAACCTTATGACTATTGTTTATTTGGTAAGCAATATAGGGTCTCATTTCAGACATCGTCTGAAAAAATTTGAATATGCTTGATTTAGTATATTATGATGTTTGTGGTCTAATGCAAATTGAATCGATGGGTGGTAACAAATACTTTGTTACTTTTATTGATGATTCTTCACGTAAATTTTGAGTTTATACCTTAAAAAACAAAGATCAAGTATTTCAAGTTTTTTAGAAGTTTCATGCTCTGGTGGAAAGGGAGACATGCCAAAGTTAAAGCGTTTCCGAACTGACAATGAAGGTGAGCACACTTCAAGGGAATTTGAAGAGTATTGTTCGAGCCATGAGATCAGACATGAAAAGACAGTTTTGTTGAGAAGGTGAGAAGCATGCTCAGAATGAGACCCTAATTTTGAGGGATCTGCTGATTCAACAAGGATCACAAAAGGTACTAGATGCTGATACCAAAAAGCCTGATACCATGAAAGGTGAGGATTGGGCTGAGTTGGATGAAAAGGCTGCTAGTGCAATCAGGTTGCACTTATCAGATGATGTGGTGATATTTGTATCAAGAAAAATGTCTGATGCACATTGATTCTAAAGGACGTGTGACATGTACCTGATTTGCGAGTGAACTTGATCTCGAGAATTGCTTTAGACGGAGATGGATACGAGAACTATTTTGCAAATCAAAAGTGGAGACTCACCAAGGGATCATTGGTGATTGCAAAAGGAGTTGCTCGTGACTCATTGTATAGGACAAATGCAGAAATATTCCGAGGTGAATTGAACGCAGCGCAAGATGAGATTTCTGCAGATTTTTGGCATAAAAGAATAGGTCATATGAGCGAGAAGGGATTGCACATTCTTGCAAGGAAATCACTCATCTCTTTGCCAAAGGTACAACGGTAAAACCTTATGACTATTGTTTATTTGGTAATCAATATAGGGTCTCATTTCAGACATCGTCTGAAAAAAATTGAATATGCTTGATTTAGTATATTCTGATGTTTGTGGTCTAATGCAAATTGAATCGATGGGTGGTAACAAATACTTTATTACTTTTATTGATGATTCTTCACGTAAATTTTGAGTTTATACCTTAAAAAACAAAGATTAAGTGTTTCAAGTTTTTCAGAAGTTTCATGCTCTGGTGGAAAGGGAGACGGGCCAAAAGTTAAAGCGTTTCCAAACTGACAATGGAGGTGAGCACACTTCAAGGAAACTTGAAGAGTATTGTTCGAGCCATGGGATCAGACATGAAAAGACAGTTCCTGGAACTCCACAATACAATGGTGTAGCTGCAAGGATGAAACATCATTGTTGAGAAGGTGAGAAGCATGCTCAAAATAGCTAAACTGGCCAAGTCATTCTGGGGTGAAGTAGTTCAGACAGCTTGTTACCTGATCAATAAGAGTCCATCAGTTCCATTGGAGTTTGACATCCATAGAGAGTTTAGACCAACAAAGAGGTGTCCTACTCACATATGAAGGTGTTCGGTTGCAGAGCTTTTGCACATGTACCAAAGGAGCAGAGAACAAAGCTGGAAGACAAATTTGTTCCCTGCATATTCATCACATATGGAGATGAAGAGTTCGGGTACAGATTGTGTGATCCTGTAAAGAAGAAAGTCATCAGAAGCAGAGATGTAATCTTCTGAGAAAGTAAAGTTGGAGTAGTAGATAATTAGTTAGAGAAGGCCAAGAATGGTATAATCCCTAACCTTGTTACCATTCCTTCTACTTCTAATAATCTCACAAGTATAGAAAGTAAAACCGATGAGGTTGCCAAGCAGGAGGGGCAACCTGATGAGATTATTGAGCAGGGGAGCAACTTGATGATAACGCCGAGCAAATGGAGTACCTTACTCAGGAAGAAGAACAACCTCAACCTCTAAGGAGATCAAAAAGGCCAGGAGTAGAATCATGCAGGTATCCTGCCACAAAGTATGTCCTCAACAGTGAAGAGGGGGAGCCAAAAAGTCTTAAGGAAGTGCTGTCCTATCCAGAAAAGAACCAGTGGATGAAATCCACGCAAGAAGAGATGGAATCTCTACAGAAAAATGGCACGTACAAGCCGGTTGAACTTCCAAAGGGTAAAAAACTACTCAAATGCAAGTGGGTCTTTAAACTCAAGAAAGATGAAAATGGCAAGCTAGTCAGATACAAAGATCGATTGGTGGTTAAGGCTTCGCACAGAAGAAATATATTGATTTTGACGAAATTTTCTCACCTGTTATCAAAATGACTTATGTTCGAACAATCTTGAGCTTAGCAGCTAACCTAGATCTTGAAGTGGAGCAGTTGGATATGAAAACTGCATTTCTTCATGAAGATTTAGAAGAGGAGATTTATAGAGCACCCAGAAGGATTTGAAGTAGCTGAAAAGAAACACATGGTGTGAAAATTGAATAAGAGTCTTTATGGGTTAAAGAAGACACCAAGGTAGTGGTACATGAAGTTTGACTCATTCATGAAAGGTCAAACATACATAAAGACATATTCTGATCTATGTGTATACTTCAAAAGATTTTCTGATAACAACTTTATTATATTATTGTTGTGTGTGGATGACATGTTGATTGTAGGACAAGACAAGAAGCTGATTGCAAAGTTGAAGAGAGATTTGTCCAAATTATTGTTGATACCCAATTTTTTCCTATATATTTTTATATGCAAAATACTTTCCAAATAACATGTATATGCATATATAAGTATGGCCAAGTGTTTTAGTATTTTCCTAATTTTTAAAAAGATTTTTTAATCAATTTATTGCCCTATTTTAACAGTACAAAAACTAATAATTGTTCCTCGAATTATCATTTTGGTGATTAACTTATTTTATTCTCATATTTATACAAAAATATATCTAAGGTAATATTTGCACATTTTTATAAATTTATTTGGTATTTTTAAAGCTAAATTGCACTTAATTGCATTATTAGCCTATTTTAAGATTTAATTGCGTTTATAATTACAAAATTAATTCTAGTATTTTAAATTTAATATTTGTATATTATTAGTTAATTTTGTATCTTTAATTTGTTTCCAGAAATCACTTTATTATTTTTTATAAAATAAAAAAGGAAAAAGTGGCTATTTAAAATTTAGCCCTGACTATTTCGATTCTAGCCAAATCAGCCTCCCCAATTAACCTAATTTCAAACCCCAAATGGACCGACCCAGTTTAAATTTAACCCACCCCTAACCCATTTATTTTACCCACCCGACCTTCCCTTTTGATCCAGGCCGTTGATCATTTTTGATCAACGGCCACAATTCCCCCCTTGCCTTTTTTAATTCACAAACACCCACAACCCTAATTCAATAGAGATTCGAACCCCATTCCTATGTGGGATACACTCCTTCTCTCTAGGACTGCTATGAATAGTAACGTTATCACTATTAAAATGCCATAACTCCGGCGTCCGACGGTGGAATTTCATAAATTTGTTATCAAAAGAAACATCTACTCTTTACGCACAAATCCCAATTGGTTTCATCCTCAAATTCATAGCCAAACGAAACAAATCTGGAAATTTATTGCACAATTACTGTAGCACGCAGATTTTTTCTAGATTTTGTCATTAATTTCTTCCTCACGTTAATGATAGGGTGACTTTTTGAGCAGCCATGGATCCTGTCGTCTCTCCCCAGCTCCAAGCTATGGGAGAGTCCATCCAAATCTGTAAAGAAACACGTCCAAATCACAATACAAAAGAGTCATATCTATCGCAACTACAAGGTAAGAAATCTGCTACAGTTTCGTCAAAAATCGAATTGATTCCTGGTAACATTGTTCATGGAGAACCAACCACTGAATTCACCATGGAGGAGGTTAACAGTTTCGCCATCGAAGAAGGGCTTCACCAAGCAGTCATCATCAAGTTTTCATATGGAAAACCAGAGTTGCACGAGTTTAGAAAGATATTTGCGAAATAGTTCGACATTAAAGGCTATTGCAACATCGGAGAGCTTGAATTTTGCCATATTCTAGTATGATTTGATTTGTTTGATGATTATGTCCAGTTTATATCAGGGTCTACTGGATACATTAATTCTAAAGGAGAAGAATTCTTCTTTAGAACATTTCCCTGGATGTTAGGTTTTAATCCTAGAGAAGAAACATCGAAGTCAATTGTGTGGATTTCGGTCCCAGACCAGCCGCCCAATTTTTTTGCAAAACAATCGTTATTGTCGATTGCCTCAGCAGTAGGGAAACCACTTGTTGTTGACAAGGCGATGCAGGATGGTACTAGGCCAAGTGCTGCGAGAGGTAAGGTTTTGCTAGACCTTTTGGACAAACTTCCTAAGAAAATTAAGATTCACATCGTCGATAATGTTTCTGGGAAGTATGAGGAGTTTCATCAACAGGTGGTATATGATAACCTCCCAAAGTATTGCACTTGTTGCAAGCATCAAGGACATGACGAAAAGGTGTGTCGACTTATGAAAGATCAAACTGGTAAGGAGGTGAGAGTAGAGGATATAGCAACTGGCAGTAATATGCCTGGTAAAGAGGTGACCAATTTTGATAAGTTGCAAGGAGATGCTATGGAGTTTTTGAATGCTAAAAGAGCTGGCCAAAGTCTTGTGGAAACAGTAGAAAACGAAACCAGAGATGTGCAGCAACAGGTATTGAAATTTAACTCTAATGAAGAGAAAATAATTATGGCTAATGCAGAACAAGAGCAGGCTGGGGATATGAGTACTGCTGCTGGTGTTATTGGAAATACAGCAGCACCACATGCTACAGCTCCTGTGGTGCCAGAAGTGTTAATGCTTGACAAAGGACCTCCTAAACCTTCAAGAGATGTCCCTGCTTCTACTGTGTTTGGTAGAATGTACCTAGCTACTGCTGGAGCCTTGCAAAATGCTGCTGATCGAAATTCTGTGAGTGCACAGGTTGGAAAAGTTACAACTGGTAGGGCAGCTGAACAAGAAACAGCTGCTGTTGGTTCTAAGCTGGAGGAAAATGTTGATCGACTTCCTGTTGGGATTTCTAATCCTAATAGTCAACAAGAAATAGGAGTGGATGGGCAGGATCGTCAAAGGTATATGGATACATCAGTTGGTAAACTTAATAGGCAAGGAGAGGTTCTGAATCAAGCAAACACTGGTGATCGAGTTGCTGCAAAAGCTAATGGAGATTTGAATAAGGAAAAGGCTGACCAAAAAAGATCCGGTGAAGGGCAAGGCATACCTGCTGTCTCAAGGATGTCTACAACTACTAGTTGTGCACTGAAGCCTACCTCAGATTTTTCTAACAAACATGGGCAGCCTAGGCATGGGTCTGGTATTTTGCAAGCTATTAATTCTAGTTTGGATGCTGCTACTACTGGTTTAGAGACTGCAGCTGCTAAGGCAATGGCCAACCAAATAGGTCCACTGTCCAGCAGTGGAAAAGAAGCATAAGACAGTGAGAATTTGACTATGAATGTGGGTATTCGACATCAGGCTTCAAAGAAAAATGGTGTGGAAGAGTTATCGGGCAATGCTCACAGCTCTAATGTTCCTACATTGCATTTTTCCAGCCCTCACGTCGAACAAATAATTAAAGAGGTCCAGATTGCAATGATGATGCATACAAATATGGTTAAACAACCAATGGTCACATTGAACAACTCAGTTTATGAAGTGCCATCACAGTCTCTGGATACAAGTCAAATTGTAATAACACCTACACCTATTATACAGCAGCAGCAAAATGTTACAAGCACCACAGCCATTACTCATTATGGGCATCAACAATATAGTACAAACAGTTCAGAAGCTATCTCAGAAGCGGGTAAATCTATTGCACAGCAACACAAACGTGCAGACACTCAAGGTGAATATCTACCAAATGCAGGACATCAGCATCCTATAAGTTTCATAGCTGGACAGCAGAAGCATACTCCAGGCAGTCCACAACAACAACAACATCACACTTCAGGTGATGCAGCAGTAGAATTGGACAGTGTTAAACGTTCAGGTGAGATTTCAAACATTGCTTTGATTTCAAACCATGACCGGGCTCTATTGGATGCTTTGACCAGTCCAAAACCTCATAGATGTGCATACTCAAGTAGCTCGAAAATGACTAAACAAAAGCAGAAAGGTTCAGTGGCAAAGAGGCAAGAACCTTGTCGTGCAAAGAGAACGAAAAGGCATGAACCATTATGGATGGTTATACAAGAAGAAACTAATCAAAAACTAGAGGTCAATTTACGAGTTGCTATTTCAGATGAAGCGGAAGAAGATGAATTGATTGAATCATACCCGAAAAGGGTGGCTACAATTGGAGATTTGCAAAGTGAAAAGAAGGAGACCCAAGAAATAACACTCAGGCAACTCCCAATGAGAGCGGCAAACCAAAAAGGGGTTGCCCCCTCCACATCTACGAGGTGCAATAGATCTGAGAAGAAATGAAGAACTTTGAAGACTGTTATAGAGGATTTTAAGCAAGTTCAAATTGAACAACTCAAAAGTTTGATAAATGAATGGCAAGACTCAAATTTCTACATTGTTTTAGTTTATCATTTTCAAAGCATCATCACTTGTAATAGCGTCATAGAGTGTGTTATAAACTCTATGGCGATCATAGAGTACTTGGTACTTTTAAGTTCCTATTTTTTACATGCTTGTTAGAAGATGAGGCTTTTTCTTTTCTTTGCCTCAATAGGATTAGTAAGGTAAGGTTTAGCCCGATTTGTGTTGCCTTGGTCCGATGCCTTTGGAAAATATCCACTCGGCTATAAGACTATATGGCCTCGTGAGACTTTGCCGGCAGCTACACCATGAATCCTCTACATGAGGCTACCATCATAAGGCAATGTGATGTGTAGAGGAGTGATTATATATCCAAGGCATATGGGTAACAATACCGGTGCTATTGTCCCCCTTATTTCTACTTTTCCGAATTGTTGTATTTTCTTTACTTTTATTAATAAAAAACTAGCCCTAGGCGCTTGCCTAGTGGATTGCCAAAAAAAAACCCTAATTCATTTCACCTAACCCGCCGCCCCTGAAACCCCTCCCCTCTCTCAAACCCTCTCGAACATTCCCTAACCCTAGCCGCCTTTCACCGTCTTCAACATTGAAACCACCGGAATCCATGGCTTTTCAGGCCATGGGAGCCCTATACTCACCTCACTTTGCTCTTATACACTTTATACTTGAAGATTCGAGGTCTGACCTCGAAGGTTTTCACCTAGGCCTCTGCCGATTCAAGGTTCTACGGCCCTCTCCGACTCTGTTCCGGCATTCCATGGTGGTTTGAGCCTGATTCTGACCTCTCCGACTCAAATCAGTGACCTTTCAAAGCCTTTCTTATCTCTAGGGTTCTTCTGAAACCCAACCTTTCGAGGTTTTCTCTGATTTCTTTAGATCCGTTGTGTATCTATGCTCTCCCTGAGTTTTCAAACGATTTCCCTAACTTTTCTTTCAAAAATTATTTTCAAAACCGCTTCTTTTCTGATCTAGGGTTTTCTGAGAAAATGTTTAAGTATTTTCTGACTTTCTTTTTCCTTTATGTGTATTTGCTTCTACTGTGATCTTGTATTTTTTTACCATGTTCTTATATGTTTATTTTACTGTGTTTTCCTATATGTTTTTCTCTGTACTTTTCCGGTGTTCTTGTGTTCTTCTACTGTATTTTCCTACTAAGTTCTTAAGTTTCTTTATTTTCCTTCTACTGAGCCCTGTTTGAGTTTCTTCTAGCATGCTTCTTCTACTGTTCTTATCAGTATTTTACGTTATGTTTTTTGAATCCTTCTACTGTGTTTTCATGTTACTTTGCTATCATGTTTTCTCATGAGTTCTGTTGTTGAAAGAAGCATGAAGAAGTTTCAGTTCTTTTCTGAAACTTCTAAACATGTTTCGATTCAATTGCTTGCCCTCTCCTATTTGCTTTGTGATTTGCCCTAGCTAGGGTTTTTATTTCAAAAGATCCCTAATTCTTTCAAACTGACTTTGAGTCTCTAAACTGAGTTTGGACTTCTTTGTTTGCATATGATTCTGACTCTTTTGCTAAACTCTTCTACACTGAATTTTCTACTGATTTTACAATGGCATGACAATTTTCTTTCATGCTCACATGCTCCTTATATATAATGAACCTCCCTCTAAAGTGACATTCAATTTTTTGTGATTAGTTCGTACTTCCCTCTGATTTTGGTCTGATTGATTTCCTTCCATTGTTTGCTGATTTCCTTTAAGTTAAAACCTTCCCCATCTTTCTGACCCGGTTCATTCATAACAAAGTCTCAAACCCTCTAATTTACTGGTTGTTTATTGATCTTCTTACCTTATTTGCACAAACCGTGTATTATCAAAATCCTGTCCTTAAATGATTTTTATGTATTCACCCCTAATTGTCTACTTTGTATAAATAGTTTGATCAATTCCTTTCCTTAAATGGTTTTACCCATTTGAATCTGAATCCCTTAATTAAGGGAAGACTTGTGTAATTGATTGACAATCAGTTCTTTAACTATTTTCTTACCTTATTTCTGCATGATTTCTACACTATAAAAGACATAACCCTTTTTCATACACTAGACACCAAAATCCTTCTGAACTCATACTCTCTCACAATAACATTCTCGTCTTGTTTGCATTGTGGCCTGTCTGCAAGACCTACTTCTTTTCTTTGTTTGTTTTCGTTGAAACTTGTATGTCCTAATTTAAGTTTCAGCATCATCACAATGTGTATATTTATAGCTTTTTGTATCCATGTCTATCTTACTACTTCTGCAAAGTTGAATATTTAACTAGCATGTTAATTTCTTTTGCCTGTTTCTGTTGTGAATCCCTGCCCCTGTTTCCCTTTATATGCTTTTAGTTATAGTTTAAAACATGGAAATATGCAAGTTATTGTTCATGGTTTGAGCTTGATCCCTTAGGGGATCTTAACCTCTAAAACAATGTGTTCTAACAGGCTTGTGGGGTGTGCCAGCATTTCCCATTGCTGGGTATGCCCACTAGCCTGTCCTTGTCTCTTTGCCACTTCCCCTTTCCCCCTCTAGAACTCTGCACTTGCACTCACTCTTAGCTTCTAAGTTCTGCCCCCCTCCTGTGAGCCTTGCCTTGGGACCTTGAGTTCCCTCTGAACTTGGACACTTGAGGGCTGACCCTTCCACACTGCACTATGACTTAATCCTACAATGCATTTGGATGTGAGCACTGCTCGGAGTCCATATGGGGCTCTTAGGGAACTCTGATACATCCAAATGAGAGAAAGTCTTTGGGTATTTATCTTGGGAGTTGGTTTACTTCATACTTCAGACAGAAAGTCTGAATCAGGCTCTCCTTGGTTGTAATTTTCAATTTTCTGATGTATTTTCTCTATTTTATTTTTGGATTATAATAACATTGTAATAAACTTTTGGGATGATTAGTGAAAAGGGAGGGGTAACCGTGCATGCAAGGGGTAGATGTCCTGCTCATAGGGTTTTCTGCACTTCTGCATTTATGCAGATACCCTGCCTATAGTTTCTGCACTTCTGCATTCATGTAGATGTCCTGCTCATAGGGTTTTCTGCACTTATGCATTTATATAGATACCCTGCCTATAGTTTTTGTACTTTTGCATTCATGTAGATATCCTGCTCATAGAAATTTCTGATTTCTGCATTCACATAGATAACTTGCCTACAGGCTTATTAATTTATGCATTCACATAGATAACTTGTCTATAGGAATTTCTGCATTTCTGCATTCATTAAGATAACCTATCTTTATGAATTTCTGCATTCATGCAGATAACTTGACTATAAGAACTTCTGCATTCGTATATAGATACTATGTCTATAGTATGCACATGCATGTAGATAATATGCCTATAAGTCCTTTCTGATTCTTGCATAGTCGTCTCTCATTAGGCAAACATGTTATAGGTTTTAACAACCAGTGAAATCAGATATCACATTTGTAATAAAATACACTACCTAGATAACGTGTTTTAAGTTAACAAACACATAGAAAGCATGCCTATAGGGGTTCTATTCAAATCTGAATCGCTTTTCTCGTTTGTAAGTTTAAACTATCAGTAGTAATGCATTATCGATTATAGAACTTGTATTCTTCTAACCTATTTGTAATCCGTTTACCTCTTCATTTATGAAATCAGTAGATAGCATGCCTATAGGTCTTCGTCTAACACTTAGGCAAGTCATAAGGTAAACTTGTCAGATTCTTATTAACTACAACAAGTAGGCAGGCCTGATTCGGATTTCTTATCTGAAATATGTAATAAATCAGTCTGCCTCAACCTTTTAAGTGTTAATCAGACCCTAAGTAGTATGTGCAAGACATGCTAAACTATGTGTTTTTCTTTGGTTTTAAGGAGGTTTGTTTGAGCCTTATTTGTTGATATGCTTTCTCCTCAAACTTGCTACATGTGTTTTGTTTGTCGTCTTAGAATTTTTACCGTTGAAACTACAAAGCCTAATACCACTTCCCTTTAGGATTAGTAGTCCTAAGTGCCTCTGGGGCTGATAGGAATGGGACGGGTAATAGCATGCAATAAGTAATCGAGACCAATCCGCGCTTTAATACCTTAATAGGGTGGGAAGGGTAAATATGGATATGATGACCACACGATAACATCTTGTGTAGCCCCTCATTGAGGAGTGATTACCGGATGTTATGTGGGGTAATCCATATTACTTATAAACCTAAGACCCCCTTTTCCTTTACTTGTTTATTTCATTGTTTACATTCAAACTATTTTCTCAAAATTCAACTTTTCTTTTATTTTCTTTTAATTTCACCTATTTGTAACCCGTATGTGCAAATCCCCTCTTATTTGAAGTCTTACTCACCTTCATGTTATTTGTACCTAAAGTCACAACCGTAGCCTGGCCGAGAACCACATTAGTGGATCCTGAGGGGTGCCTAACACTTTCGCCTCGGGATAATTTCAAGCCCTTACCCAATCTCTGATTTCCTAAATCAAATTCTTCCTAGTGTCCTAATGCACTCAAATCATTAGGTGGCGACTCTTCAATCTAAACCCAATTCCCGAAAGGGAACGAGTTGTCCTCCCAAATGTCATGAACCCACTTCCGCGAGGAAAAAGGGGGCGCGACAGCATGGCGACTCTGCTAGGGATTTTTAGGCTTTTACCATTTTAAGCTATTACTGTGACTTTACATTTCTTATGTGCCTTATTTGTTTAATACCTTTATGTATTTAATTCCCTCTTCTACCGCAAAAATTGACTCGTCTCTTATTTCTTTCCTCTGTTTCTTTTACTGCTTTCCTTTACAACACTCCTTTATTATTGTTTTAAATTATTGTAATTATTACTTTATGAACATGCAAATATGTGACAACGTGTTTTAATTATTGCATAAACATGCTTTCAACATCATATTCCACTCGTGCCAAACAAATACCATAGCAACGTTTATAATGAGTGGTTGCGCTCTTCTGATATTATCATCCTTTAAATCCGACAAAGGCGTATTTGCGGTAATACCAGTCGATCAACGGTGTAGTTGACGGTTCCTTGCCTTTCCCTCTTGAGTTGTCCGCTCAAGTGTATCAGTCTAAAAACCCCATAGAAACCTTACTCTGTTTAATTGTGCATGCATCATGGTCAAACCTAGCCGAGTCAGTTATGTTGTACGCATAATGACTCTTTAAGATAACCTTGTCCAAAGTCCACTGAGTTTCCCAAAAACCCAAACGGACACTATCACATTTTGTGTATTTATTTGGAGAACTAAATGCATTTATGCCAATTATTAGTATTTAATAGTCGAGTCTGGAGGGGGTAAGGGCCTAACACTTTTGTCTTGCAGAAACATGAGGCATGAAGTCCCCAGATTCGGCATGGTCATAAACATCCACCCAAGGTTTCTAAGTTGGTGGGAGGATCTTCATTATAGTGATCAGGCTCTTATCTGGAAATATTTAGGAAATCTACCTTCCCTCCTAGAGGTCCAACCTAACAACAAATTTATAGAAGCTGCTACTCTGTTCTGGGATTGTGATAGGTCTGTGTTTCGCTTTGGAGAGATTGACATGACACCCCTACTAGAGGAAATAAGAGGATTGGCTGGTATACCATGGGAGACCCCGGGTTTGTTAATGCCGGAAAATCGCAAGGGTAGAGGTTTTCTCAAAATGATGGGCCTAAAGAAGAATCCAGACTTGACATGTTTGAAGGAGTCCTACATTCCCTTTGATTATTTGTACGAGAGGTACGGTCACAGCAAATCCTACTTACATATCCGGATGAGTTCGCCCTTACATCGTTGGGGCATATTTACTGAAGGGTCTTTGTCTTCATGTTCTACTTCTTGGGGATGATAGTGTTTCCAATGAAGAAAGCAAGGATCCACACCAGGATAGCCATGGTCACCAAAACTTTGATGGAGGGAATTGGTGGACAACCATTTAGCATAGTGCCCATGATCATCGCAGAGATATACCGAGCCTTGGAAAAATGTCAACAAAGAACCCCACACTTCGAGGGCTGCAACTTGATACTCCAGCTCTGGCTCATGGAGCATCTTCAAAGGGGTGAATATCGGTAAGAGATTCAGCGTAGAGACTGGGACAATCATATAGCCTTCCATCAACCAAGGCGAATGAACTACATGCCTAACATGTTTTCTCATCCAGAAGATGCCAAGGGGTGGGTGGAGCTGTTTGAAAATCTAACTGAGGATCAAATACAATGGATGTTTGAGTGGTTCCCTACTGAAGAGTTCATCGCCCGATCCAGGGACGCACCATTTCTGATACTAATCAGTTTGAGAAGAACTTACCCTTATGTCCCTCTCTGAGTTATGAGACGGGTTGGTAGGAAACAAGTTATATTAAGGGTCGACAAGATGAGTCACTTCCGGGCTGACTTCCAAGCTGATGACAGTCCTTATAAATTCCAAGCTCAGCATATGTGGTATTTCAAGATCATCATGGGAAGAGATACTATTGAACCAGACAAATAACATGCTGGCTACACCCCATACTATTCAGGCTGGCTGGAGGATAATCACAATGGTCTGGGCCAACCCGGGTTTGTTCGAGGTCACAGAATCATCGATGAAAGGGTTGAAGCACATGTCAAATACAACCAACTATGCAAGAGGATTTGGGAATATGAAAGCGAGCACCGTTAGATTCAAGAAGCCCACCAAAAATTGATTGAAGAGTGGAAAGACATGGCTGTTAGTGCCAACAAGCGATTAGGGTACCTGGAACGAGGTTTAGTGGAGCTGGAAAGGAAGTTTCTTAAGAGGATCGAGGACTGCCAGAATGCTTAAGGAAACGAGGGTGGACACCTGGCCAGAGCCTACCTGCTGCTAGGACTTCGCGAGCTGGTGAAGCTGTTCGATGAAGCCAAAGATGCCGAGTCTGGGGAAGGTCCTTCTGGGACCAAATATATAGGAGTTTTCTTTTGCTTTATGAAATGTAATAAGGCAAATGGCCACTAGTGACATTTTATTCCTTGTTATTTAGTGTCGATTTGGGACTCGTCTACTTTTTATCAATAAAATGAGGCATTTAGCATTCTAAGTTCTCCAAATCAACTTGTCGCTAGGCCTACCTCGAGCACAAAGAGGTTCCCAAATTAGGACACGATTTATATTTTGGCACTATGTGTTTAAATATTGCGACATTTTCTTATAATCGTCATTGACTGGTTACCTTTTTTTGTTTTTACTTTTGTTTTATTTATTCCCCCCCCCAAAGGTTAGTTCGTGCACTCTGGCATCATCATCATATTCCACAAGATCAAAGGGCTCTCCACCCACTCCTCCTCCTAGTCCTATCAGAAACAGGAACAAAGGAAAGATGGAAGATTTGAACAACACCAGAAAAGAAAACTCAACTGAACGGGTATAGGTCACTCATGGTGCTCAGGTCTCCAAAGAAAGTGCATCCCAACTCGAGCAAAAACTGTTGAAATTTCAAGAGGAACTTGATCAGGTTCGGAATCTAGCAAACTTGTCATTTTCCCTCACCAATCCAGATATCAATTTTCCAAACGCTTGCCACACCTCCTTTTTTACACATGCGAGGACATATAAGGGGAGTTTTTCCAATTTAAGTGACATTATTCGAAATGGGATTAATTATTTCATTTTTTATTCAGAGTCACCACTTGGGATAGGTTTGTTTCTGGTATCCCAAGTCACTGGTTTATTTTCAATTCCAAATCGAGGAAAATTCGACTTTCCTTTTGAAGTCTACGAACCAGAAATTATAAGTAAGGAATTCTGTTAACCCGTGGGAAGGTATTAGGCACCCTCGGATTCCGTGGTTCTAACACTGTCGCTTAAACTATTATAATTGGCCTATTATCTGATTTTAATACATGTTTTAGCCTATGGTATGATTTTAGAAGTTATTAACCGCTTTTAATTATTTTAAAGAAGAAACGTCATTTAAAACATGTCTTTGGATCACGCCACATAAAATGCACCCGCAATCCGAAACACATCTTATTCAACATTGTCGAGATTTGGATTTGGGTCACATGAAATGCACACCCGAGTTTAGAAAGGTAATATTATTAAAATAACTCACCTAAAGCAACTACGCAATTTCGAGTTTGCGAGGGCCATGGAAGATTCAACTAAACGGCACACCTCAATTTCTAAAGATTAAAAGGAGGGCCATGCATTTTGAGATTTTATTTGGCATGGCACACCTCAATTTCGATTTTTAAAGGAAATTCAAGCTAAGATTTTGAGGGCCATAGATTATGTCTTACCTAATATGGCACGCCTTCGATCTACTTTTGAAAACCTAATTAATTAATTAATTAAGGAAACTTAAAAGAATTCTCACTACTTTCCAAGCTAAATATTCTAACCAATTTTAGGCCAATGGACCAATAATGGAAGAAGAGTGAATGACGAAATGGTTTTATATTAACAGCAATTAGAGAAAACGTTAGGCTCAAATAACTGGCCCTAAATACCAAGGGACATGGCCTGCCTCAAATCCAGGCCCAACGTGAGCCTAATGCTTTTGAGAACTGAGTATCAAAGGGTGCAGGACTCGAGATTGAGTCTTCAGACACGCGGAAAACATTAGAATATCTGAGTGTGGATATGAGCCCCAACATAGCTTTCAATAACACATAACTATTTGACAATCATGCTCACTTAAATCTTCAGCAAACTCAAAGGACAGTTATGTGAAATTTCAAATCTAAATGAACCTCTTTTCAACACATAAAATAGCATACGAAAAACTTACGAGCTTGTTAAGTAAACACACATGGATTTGAGCTTAAATAAACTCTTACATGACCAAAGACAGTTCTGTACAAGATTGAAGTCCTAAAGTAATCAACCAGACTATTCTTTTTATTCAAAAAAACTATGCACTGAATACTAACTTGGAAAGCCATTTAACTAACAATTTCAATGAAGTAAAACATCACATGGTTTTCCAAGTAACAACATACAACACTAGGAAAAACTATCACTGAAAATTTCTTAACCCATTCTTATGCATGTCAACTCTAGCATACTCAAACCAGGATTACCAAAAATAAACTCAAAAACACCAGTTCTCAACAGATTCACATGGATCAAACAAATTCGATTTTTGCTAGACTTAATAACTATGCTGAACTCACACCTCATTCATAAGGATAGTATCTCAGTTCACTTGAGCAAAACCTACTAAGGATGGCATATTTACACAAATAGAGTACTAGTTCATCTAAAACCGTGAAGGCAAGCATTTATTCATTGTTTCCATCAGAACTTAAATGCAAATATAACACCTATAACTTGACTGAACCTTCTACTATAGCAATTTTTTTAACAGTCCTAAAATTAAATACAGGGATGAAGTTCAGTTATCAAAGACCAGAAATTAACTAAAAGGCAAAGTGAATCAAAGCACAATATAATACAACTAAATTATAACGACTAGTTGAAACTATGCTCTAAATTCCATTTCCATTTCATGCTTTGAATCTGACTTCACATTCAGCAGAGCTCAGGAGTAAGTACCTGAATATAGCGAGACAAAACAAGAAAATCAAGCTGGAGAATCAGGAAGAAACAATAACAGCAGTAGACCAATGAAAGGGAATAACAAAAATCAACTTTAAAACCAGCAATGGAAACAGTAGTGAAACCAGCTTAAACCCAAACTTTAAAGATCCAAAACTCAATCCACTTCGACCCAAATGCAAGACTTTGTCATTTTCAATAGTTTTAACCAAGCAATGAGGTTCAGAAACCAAAAAATACCGAGCAAAATTTGAGTAGTTTTCAACAAGGAAATGCAGGGAATTTAGGGATATTTCACAGTGCTAGCCGTTTCAGTTTTTAGGAGTTTTTTATCTCTAATCTCTGCCTTGAACCTCAAGTAAGGATGCCTTTATATGCAAGCTTCTAGGGCTGCAGAGATGAGCTAAGTTTTTGCACCTAAAACCTTTTCAAATTTTTATTTTTTGCTTAGATACTCTTAGTGTAAAAATCATATTTTCATTTAAGCCTCAACCCCAGCTTCTAGGAAGCTTTCTAAGTTGGTTACCAGAGATTCTTTCTCCTAGAGTTCCTGAATTACCCCTTTAAGCCCTGTTAATTACCCCAGAAATCTCATGGGTCATGGGTCAAATTGACCCAATAGTTAAACCAAATATGTGCTCAATTCTGACCCAATAACCTAAATCAACCCCTTAGAGTGAGATCTGAAATAGCTTCAAAGCCCAAACAGTAAAATGAAACTAAATCAAAACAGTAAACAAATAGAGGGAGAATACTTGAATAATTTCAAAAACCAAACATACACTAATTGAACGATTACTAAACACAAGTAAGCAGAAAATTGACTAACTTATCAAAATAACCTAATTAAATTAAACTAGGTGACTAAACGAGAAATGAAATCAGAACTTTAATTAGGCTAATAACAAAAACTTAACGGACTAAGAAAAATTAGAGAACAAGCTTTCACAAAGGGAAAAACGAACAGGAGACAATTTAAACTCAGAGGATTGGTCGAGTTTCAGCTATATTAGTAGAAGCAAACTAACTAAAGAAAGGGGAAGGAGAAGAAAAATAAGATAGTGACAAGAAAGGACAAAAAGTGTGAAGGGAACTTATCAAATCAGAAATCAGAACCTACCGGAGACAAATGACTTAACAAAACTAATGTCGATCATTTGTTCTTTGTC
The DNA here is from genome assembly GCF_000715075.1 of Nicotiana tabacum. Lineage (NCBI taxonomy): Eukaryota > Viridiplantae > Streptophyta > Magnoliopsida > Solanales > Solanaceae > Nicotiana > Nicotiana tabacum. Next base: position 116,965,438 of record NC_134095.1, on the reverse strand, counting down.
AAGAACAACTGAACGACATCAGTTTTTGTTGAATCAAAACTTCAAAGCTTGAAAGAAACAACACCCTATGACCATGCATGCCACCGGGTTCGATGGAAAATGATCTTAGACTTTTAGGGTTCGAACTCGGATGTAAGATTCGAGAAGTTCTGGGCATATTCAAGGAAACGTAATTAGAGATTTGGTACGAGGGAACTATAGGGATTCTGGGGTGTTAATTTGGGACTGATCTGAGGCAGTGCCGCCGACTTGGGTGGTGGAAAATTGAGGCAGCGCTAGGGTTTTGGGGCTGTGGTCTCTGAGAATGGGGAATTGAGAGAGACGAGTTTGAGGGGGGGGGGTAAGCTCTTAGGATAGTTATATATAAAATGAAGCTTTGTTCTGGACCACCCAATGGTAAGAAATCAACAGTCCTGATCAAAGGGGGTAATTGGAACGACGTCGTTTGGGTTGCTGAGAGGTTTGGACCGGTTGTGACATGGGTCTGGGTCAACTGGACGGGTATTTGAAGGGAATGGTTTGGGCCTAGGAAAAATTAAATAAAAGGGCCCAAACTTCTGATTTTCTTTATTTCCCTTCTTTTCTTTTCAATATTTCCTCTTATTTTTAAAACTCTTCTTCTTTTCAAAATCAAAAATAAAACCTAAATTAATCCCTAATACAAATTATCTTACCAAATTAAATTAACTAACTCTAAATAACAATTACCACAAATAATTAAATACTAAATTAAAAGAACTACCAAAACTCGAAACTCAAAATTAAAAAAAATGCAAAATGAGTTATTTTTGTAATTTTTCATTTTTTGTAAAACACTAATTAATTAATCTAAAATATAAAATTAAATCTTAAATGCAAATGTAATGTATTTTTGTATATTTTATAATTTAAATAAAATTAAACATGCACACAAAATGCAAACAAACGGAAAAATTCTACAATAATTCTTAAATAACAAATAATTAAAAGGAAAAATCTAATTTTGGAAATTCTGAAGGAATAATTCATGTGAGGCAAAAATCACGTGCTCACAGTTTCCCCTCTTTGCTCAGAGACACGAAGGGTTTTCGGGCAAAGATAAAATGAGCAAACATGAGGGATTTTGCCCGTTTAACACTCCATGAGAAGCATTTTTGAAAAGAGTCTGACCGAACCTTGCTTCAAAGGTTGCCTACTGTCACGACCGAAACTGGAGGGCCATGAATAGCACCCCACCATACTTGCCGAGCACCAACGTACATTTTATCTAACCTTTTTTTTATTATCTTTTAGGGTTGACGAGATCAATATAAATGGTAGACCTGGATCCTGGACAACCAATAATAAAATATGATGGCATGAACATACATAGCAGGGGATGACCAGACAATCAAGAAACTACATATAAGGTACGAGCTACCACGCTACCATGAAAGACTATACAACAAAAACCAGCCGACAAGGCATACCAAACTATACATGAGTCGACACTTGTCTATGAGCCTCTAAATGAAAATAAGTGCTGCAACATAGCCGGAACAGGGCCCCGACATACCCATAATGTCTATAACAAAAATGCATACCAAGACCACGGCAAGTCCGGAGAAGGGATCTCGCCAATCACTGCTGAACTGGACAACCTACTGCGGTGGGGGAGCTGCACCTGCCTGTCTATTAGGGCCTACAACACGACATGCAGCATCCACAAACAAAAGGACGTTAGTACGAATAAAGTACTGAGTATGTAAGGCAGGGAACCATAAATACGAACAGTAATGTAAGCAGGGATATAGAATATACAACCTGGAACATCTGAGTACCTCTGAGGGCTACTGACATGAAATGCATGATACATATGTATGTATACATAAACTTTTAAAACATACGCCTATGTGGGCATCATCATCATCATATCATACCCAGCCATAATAGGCTTGGTAAAAACATACCCGACCGTCATAAGGCTCGGTAGAATCGTACCCGGCCACATGGAGCTCGGTAAAACCCAACTGATCAGTGGTTGCACAATATGTGCCGTACCCGGCTGACTATAGCGCGGCTCGGTAGAGTAAAATAGATACATATATATAATGTATGCTCGACTCATGGAATCACATTCTAAACCTTTCGGAGTGACGTAAGGTCGGTATCCTCTGTACACGTTATTAGGACCAACTCTTCATTACGAACCTTATAAGAATCAGGAAGTACCAACAACATTGATAACATAAGAATAAGAGAAGCAACATTAACATAAATCGTTCCATAAGAGGGAAAGCAATGTAAGTACTGCTAGCTTCTAAGAGTAGAGTATCTTTGGAAGCTCGTTCATTACATTATGTACAATCAGAGTCGTGCAAAAGAAGAAAAGGGATAGCCTCACATACCTTGTATATACTGCCCCAATCACAAGCTATGCAATTGTCACAACTCCTTAGTCTACAATAAGAGAAACGATACTATCGTTATCATTTAAGCGTCATAACTATTATGTATCGACCACAACCTATTTTACGTTGAAACGGACAGCACCTCCTCTATATATATGAAATCACACCATTCCAAACAATCACCAAACAACCCAAACAACATCAATAATAAACATATTGAGCCTCCCAAAACAGTCCACGCACTACCTAATTACATCATACATACGACGACCACCGTAGTCGTGTCAAATGACCGGGAAATGTTACGAATCACTATCAGCCCACAACCCTACATATATATGGTGTTACTCTACACCTTTCCACCTCCAAAAACTCCACAAAATAGTAGTAAAACACATGTCCCAATAGCAACACAAAATAGTCCACAAAACAGTCCGCTACAAGTGAATAACTCGAACTCACGGCTTCCGATCACCGTCCCGTGAGTTCTTACATGTATAGAACGAATTACCATGAATTAACAGCAGAGAAAAATGTATGAAAGATGGCAGTAACTTACCTTACTTGTTGGATAACTCAGCCCTTCCCTTGGTTCTTCAAACTCTAGGTTTTACCTTCAAATAGAACCTGAAAGAGAGGGAAAATCGATTAGGGTTTGTGTGTGATTTTTGGGGAGGGGTTGCAGGGGTTAACTTTAGTTTTGAGGGTCTGAAATATAGATGAAATAACGGAGTTCATAACCCCTTAAAAGTCCTCTCTTGGACGACTTAGGTCTTTTAATTTTGTCCTATCATTTTGGCAAGTAGGTGATGCACCTACTTGTCATCTACTAATCTGCGCAGGCTTGCGAAAATATGAATATCTCTATACTCCGAGATCGTATTGAAAAATGGTTTAATGCGGTGAAAACTAGACTCGTAGATATTTAATTTGGTGGGTAGATCACCCCATAATTCCTTGTAAATTAGGAGAAAAGCTTAGAAACATTTAACCTAATGTTTAAGTAAAATTATGAACCTAAGTTGCGACAACGTTTGTCGACTTTTGTTTCATAACTCGTTTGACTTCAAGACTTATGATACGGATATTATATAATTCAAACACCTTAATACATGACCTCTTGAGTGTATTAAGAACCTCTAGGTTTACCTGAAAATACGAGTTACAACATCCTTGATTCGTTTAACTTCTAATACTTATTAATCACCCTTATACACCCTTGTATCACTTAAGACCAATAGGATTAACTTCTTATCATCTCAAAGGTAATTCCTTCTTAAATTTATGTTAACTAATATATGGCATGAACTAACGCGTGTGGATATGGGTTGCAACACCCTTCCCCCCTTAGGAACATTCGTCCTCGAATGTAAGGGTTCATGGTGAGTTTAAATCATCGTGGATTCCGGTCAAGTTTCTCCCATAAATAGAGGACAAACTTTCAAGCGGTTAACTCAATGTATGACCTTACAAGAGTATGCAAAGCATTATGGGCATGTACATTATCTGCATATCGCCATTTTGTATTAAGGAAGAGTATTCTCAAGTTATTGCTTACCTCATAGAGCCATTTCACCTTCTAATGTATCATGTGTTCCACCAACATCCTTGTTATCTTCATTCTGGAATAGGTACGGGTATTTAGACTTCATCTTCTCTTCTGCTTCCCATGTTATTTCTTCCATATTCTTGTTCCTCCACAATACTTTTATGGAAGCTACATCTTTTGTTCTCAGCTTGCGGACTTGTCGATCTAATATAGCCACGGGCACTTCTTCATATGATAGGTCCTCTGTAACTTGTACATCTTTGATAGGGACGACTCGAGAAGGGTCTCCAATACATTTCCTCAACATAGATACATGGAATACCGGGTGGACAAATTCCAATTCGGATGGCAATTCTAACTCATAAGCAACCTGTCCAATCCGTCGAAGAATTTTATACGGCCCGATATACCTTGGACTCAGCTTACCTTTCTTCCCAAAACGCATAATATCCTTCATTGGTGAGATCCTCAGGAAAACCCAATCACCAACCTCAAACTCCAGATCACGACGTCGGACATTGGAATAAGATTTTAGCCTGCTTTGTGCCATCCTCAATCACTCCTGTATCACTTTCACCTTCTCAATAGCTTGGTGAATCAAATCTGGCCCATATAATTCTGTTTCATCGACTTTGAACCATCCAACTGGTGATCTACATCTTCTCCCGTATAGTGCCTCGTATGGGGCCATTTTAATACTGGAATGGTAGCTATTATTGTAGGCGAATTCTATGAGTGGAAGATGGTCATCCCAATTTCCCTTAAAATCTAGAACACATGCTCGTAGCATATCTTCCAGTGTCTGAATGGTACGTTCAGCCTGTCCGTCAGTCTGCGGATGAAATGCAGTGCTGAGATTCACTTATGTGCCTAAACCCTTTTGAAAAGACCTCCAAAAGTTAGTTGTAAATTGAGCTCCTCGGTCTGATATAAGAGATACCGGCACACCATGAAGCCTAGCAATCTCCTTGATATACAACTTCGCATAATCTTCAGCCGTGTAAGTTGTCTTAACTGGCATAAAATGGGCACATTTTGTAAGTCGATCAATTATCACCCAGATAGAGTCAAACTTTTGATAAGAGCGAGGTAATCCAATAATGAAGTCCATATTAATCACCTCCCATTTCCAGGTCGGAATCTCTATATTCTGAAGCAATCCACCGGATTTCTGATGTTCTATCTTTACTTGTTGACAATTGGGACACTGGGCTACAAATTCTGCAATAGACTTCTTCATATTATCCTACCAATACTGCTCCTTGACATCATGATACATCTTTGTCGAGCCGGGATGGATGGAATATCGGGATTGATGAATCTCATTCATAATCTTCTCTCGCAACCCTGCCACATTAGGCACACATAATCGGCCTTGGTATCTCAGTGCCCCATCTCTTCCGATCTCAAAAGCCATACTTTTACACTGTTGAATGCTCTCTCTTAATCGTACTAAGATAGGATCTTCATATTGCCGTGCTTTTACCTCGGCTATCAAAGATGATTCTGATGTATTTTGTACAGTAACACCTCCGTCATCAGAGTCTAACAATATGATTCTCATATTGGCTAGCTGATGAAGCTCTTTAGTCAACCCCCATCTACCTGCCTCAATATGTACTAAGCTTCCCATTGATTTACGGCTGAGAGCGTCTGCCACAACATTGGCTTTACCGGGATGATACAATATCTCGACGTCGTAGTCTTTCAATAATTCAAGCCACTTACGCTGCCTCAAATTTAACTCTTTCTGCTTGAAGATGTATTGTAAACTCTTTTGTTCTATGTAGATATCAACATGGATGCCGTATAAGTAGTGCCGCCATATCTTCAAAGCATATATTACTGCAGCCAATTCCAAATCATGGGTTGGATAATTCTTTTCATGCTTCTTCAATTGTCTTGATGCAAAAGCAATCACCTTCCCACACTGCATCAATACGCACCCCAAACCTATACCTGAGGCATCACAATATACCACATAACCTTATGTTCCTTCAGGAAGAGTGAGCACTGGTGCGGATGTCAATCGATTCTTCAGCTCCTGAAAACTATGTTCACAAGTGTCAGACCACTGGAACTTGGTAGCTTTCTGTGTTAACTTAGTCAATGGTGATGATATAGAGGAAAACCCTTCCATAAACCGCCTATAATATCCTGCTAGCCCTAGGAAACTGTGGACTTCTGATGGTGTTGTAGGTCTCGGCCAATTCTTTACTACATCGATCTTCTGAGTGTCGACACTAATACCCTCGTCAGATATCACATGGCCAAGGAACGCTACTGAGTTTAGCCAAAATTCACATTTGGAGAGCTTAGCATATAACTTACGATCCTGAAGCGTCTGTAATACTATCCACAAGTGGCCCGCATGTTCTGCCTCCGAACGAGAATATACTAGAATGTCATCAATGAATACAATCACGAACACATCAAGATATGGCCTAAATATAGTATTCATGAGATCCATAAAAGCTGCTGGGGCATTTGTTAGCCCGAACGACATCACCAAGAACTCAAAGTGCTCGTATCTTGTCCGGAAGGCCGTCTTTGGAACATCCTTCTCCTTAACCCTCACCTGATGATATCCTGAACGTAAACCAATCTTGGAGAAATACTTGGCACCCTGGAGTTGGTCAAACATGTCATCAATTCTTGGAAGTGGATACTTGTTCTTTATAGTAGATTTATTCAACTGTCGATAGTCGATACACATCCGTAACGACCCGTCTTTCTTCCGCACGAATAGGACTGGTGCACCCCAAGGTGAAGTGCTAGGTCTAATGAAGCCCTTATCCAGCAAGTCCTTCAACTGCACCTTCAACTCTCGCAACTCTGCCGGGGCCATCCTGTATGGAGGGATAGAGATCGGTTGAGTGTCAGGCAACACATCAATGTTAAACTCAATCTCCCTTTCAGGAGGAAGGCCTGGGAGTTCATCTGGGAAAACATTTGGGAATTCGTTGACCACAGGGATTGATTGTAAAGTAGGCGGTTTTGCCTCCGCATCCCTAATGCGAACGAAATGATAAATGTAACCTTTTGAGATCATTTTCCTTGCCTTAAGATAGGAAAAAACCTACCTTTTGGTGTAGCAATATTCCTTTCCATTCAATGATGGTTTCACTAGGAAATTAAAACCTAACCATCTTCGTACGACAGTCAACATTTGCATAGTATGAGGCCAACCAGTCCATTCCCATTATCACATCAAAATCAACCATTTCTAACTCAAATAAATTTGCCGAGGTTTGACGACTACAAATCATCACAGTGCAACCTCTATATACCCTTCTAGCAATCACAGAATCTCCTATCGGAGTAGATACCGCAAGGGGTTTACTTATCAATTCAGGTTCAATGCCAAACTTATTAGCCACAAAGGGTGTAACATATGATAATGTAGATCCCGGATCAATCAGCGCATATACATCATAAGAAAACACAGATAATATACCTATAACAACATCTGGAGACGACTCGAGATCCTATCGACCTACTAGAGCATAGGTTCGATTTTGACCACCCCTCAAACTCGGCACTGCACCTCTATCGCTACCACGACCTGTCAACTTCTGAAAACCCCGTGCTGGAGGTCGAACGGATGAGGAAGAAGCAGACATAGATCCAGTCGGCTGAGCCATACTATCACCTCCCCTGTTCGGACAATCCCGCATCATATGTCCAGGTTGTCCGCAAGAATAACATGCATCACAACCTCGACGGCACAGTCCAAAGTGGGCTTTGCCGCACTGATCACAATGTGGTGTTGTGGGTATTGTCTGACTAGTATCCCTGTGATGTTGCGAGCCTGATGCCTGCGAACTCTGACCTGGACCAGAATGGGTAAATCGATCATATTAAGGCCTCTGAAACTGTGGGGGAGCACTAGATACAGGTGGTGCCGAACTCCTCGAAGACTGGGACCTGACGCTACCTCTGAAGTCATTAGAATACCTTGCAAATCTCGCCCTCTTATGCTGGCCCCTATCCTGCTCCTTATTTGCCCTCTGTTGGCGCTTACGATCCTCTAGGGTCTGGGCATAAACCTGAATAGGGGAAATATCCATGCCATCCACCAAGGAGGCTGTCGTGCACTCATTTATCAGATGTGGTCCCAATCCGTTCATGAACAAATGCACCTTATCACTCATCTCGGCCACCATATGGGGAGCATACCTTGCTAAAGAATCGAACTGCATACTGTACTCTCGCACACTCATATTACCTTGTCTAAGGTTCAAGAACTTATCAGCTCTAGCTCGTCGTATCTCAACTGGGAAGTAGTGATAAAGAAAGGCCTCAGAAAATTCCTTCCACACAGCTGGAGGAGCGTTCAAACCCCTGGAACTCTCCCAACTATCATACCAGAGAACCGCTAAATCCCGTAGCCGATAAGAAGCCAACTCTACTGCCTCTGTATCACTAACATGCATAACCCGAAGTGTACGATGAACCTGGTCAATAAAAGTCTGCGGGTCCTCCTTGGGGTCTGATCCGGTAAACACTGGAGGGTCTAAATTAATAAAATCACAAACTCTCGTACTAACTGGTTTCTCAGCAACACCTGTATTCTGCCTCTGAGCCTGGGCAACTACCAAGCTAGTCAATAACTGCAAAGCACTTCGCATATCCTGGTCTGTAGTGCCAGACGGAGGAACTGGAGGTGCTGGGTGCCTCCTAATATCCTCTGGAGGAGACGGGGTAGATGAGGTATGAGACGACATCTCACTCTGAGCCTCACTTTGGCCTGCTCTGGCTTGGGGCACCTAACTGGTACCTCTCCCGCAGCTGTATCAAGCCGTCTACAAATTGTTTGCTTCCTAGTCGAAGGCATCGCTGAAAGAAAACAAGGTGAATATTAGAGACAAACACTTACGACTCAACTCTACGCACGACATAGATTCAGGAAGAAGGTAACAACCCTAGATGTCATGTAGCCTCCTAATTATAAATGTGGCGCGCTACACATCCATAATCAAGACTCTACTAGACATGGCTCATAGACAATCCCTAGGACAGACTTGCTCTGATACCAAGTTTGTCACGACCAAAAATGGAGGGTCATGACTAGCACCCGACCATACTTGCCGAGCACCAACGTACATTTTATCTAACTTTTTTTTTATTATCTTTTAGGGTTGACGAGATCAATATAAATGGTAGACCTGGATCATAGACAACCAACAATAAAATATGATGGCATGAACATACATAGCAGGGGATGACCAGACAATCAAGAAACTACATATAAGGTTTGAGCTACCACGCTACCATGAAATACTATACAACAAAAACCAGCCGACAAGGCATACCAAACTATACATAAGTCGACACTTGTCTATGAGCCTCTAAATAAACATAAGTGCTGCAACATAACCGGAACAAGGCCCCGACATACCCATAATGTTTATAACAAAAATGCATACCAAGACCACGGCAAGTCCGGAGAAGGGATCTCGCCAATCACTGCTGAACTGGACAACCTACTGTGGTGGGGGAGCTGCACCTGCCTGTCTATTAGGGCCTGCAGCACGACATGCAGCATCCACAAACAAAAGGACGTCAGTACGAATAAAGTACTGAGTATGTAAGGAAGGGAACCATAAATACGAACAGTAATGTAAGCAGGGATAGAGAATATACAACCTGGAACATATGAGTACCTCTGAAGGCTACTGACATGAAATGCATGATACATATGTATGTATACATAAACTTTTAAAACATACGCCTCTATGGGCATCATCATCATCATATCGTACCCAGCCATAATAGGCTTGGTAAAAACGTACCCAGCCGTCATAAGGCTCGGTAGAATCGTACTCGGCCACATGGAGCTCGGTAAAACCCAACTGATCAATGGTTGCACAATATGTGTCGTACCCGGCTGACTATAGCGCGGCTCGGTAGAGTAAACTAGATACATATATATAATGCATGCTCGACTCATGGAATCACATTCTAAACCTTTCGGAGTGGCGTAAGGTCGGTATCCTCTGTACACTTTATTAGGACCAACTCTTCATTACGAACCTTATAAGAATCAGGAAGTACCAACAACATTGATAACATAAGAATAAGAGAAGCAACATTAACATCAATCGTTCTATAAGAGGGAAATCAATGTAAGTACTGCTAGCTTCTAAGAGTAGAGTATCTTTGGAAGCTCATTCATTACATTATGTACAATCGGAGTCGTGCAAAAGAAGAAAAGGGATAGCCTCACATACCTTGTATATACTTCCCCAATCACAAGCTATGCAATTGTCACAACTCCTTAGTCTATAATAAGAGAAACGATACTATCGTTATCATTTAAGCGTCATAACTATTATGTTTCGACCACAACCTCTTTTACGTTTAAACGGACAGCATCTCCCCTATATATATGACTTCACACCATTCCAAACAATCACCAAACATCCCAAAAAACATCAATAATAAACATATTGAGCCTCCTAAAATAGTCCACGCACAACCTAATTACATCATACATACGACAACCACTGTAGTCGTGTCAAACGACCCGGAAATGTTACGAATCACTATCAGCCCACAACCCTACATATATATGGTGTTCCTCCACACATTTCCACCTCCAAAAATCCACAAAATTTTAGTAAAACACGCAGCCCAATAGCAACAGAAAACAGTCCACAAAACAGTCCGCTACAAGTGAATAACTCGAACTCACGGCTTCCGATTATTTGTCCCGTGAGTTCTTACATGTATAGAACAAATTACCATGAATTCACAACAGAGAAAAATGTATGAAATATGGTAGTAACTTACCTTACTTGTTGGATAACTCAGCCCTTCCCTTGGTTCTTCAAACTCTAGGTTTTACCTTCAAATAGAACTTGAAAGAGAGGGAAAATCGATTAGGGTTTGTGTGGGATTTTTGGGGAGGATTTGCAGGGGTTAACTTTTGTTTTGAGGGTATAAAATATGGATGAAATAACTGAGTTCATAACCCCTTAAAAGTACTCTCTTTGCCGAATTAGGTCTTTTAATTTTGTCCTATCATTTTGGCAAGTAGGTGATGCACCTACTTGTCATCTACCAATCTGCGCAGGCTTGCAAAAATATGAATATATCTATACTCCAAGATCATATTGACAAATGGTTTAATGAGTTGGAAACTAGACTCGTAGATATTTAATTTTGTGGGTAGATCACCCCGTAATTCCTTTTAAATTAGGAGAAAAGCTTAGAAACATTTAACCTAATGTTTAAGTAAAATTATGAACCTAAGTTGCGACAATGTTTGTGGACTTTTGTTTCATAACTCGTTTGACTTCAAGACTTATGATACAGATATTATATGATTCAAACACCTTAATACATGACCTTGAGTATATTAAGAATCTCTAGGTTTACCTGAAAATACGAGTTACAACATCCTTGATTCGTTTAACTTCTAATACTTGTTAATCACCCTTATACACCATTGTATCACTTAAGACTAATAGGATTAACTTCTTATCATCTCAAAGGTAATTACTTCTTGAATTTATGTTAACTAATATATGGCATGAACTAACGCATGTGGATATGGGTTGTAACACCTATATATCCTTGGCTATAAAGGAATCAGGTCAGTGTAGTTCTGAAGTTTTGGTAGCTGGGACTACTGAGAAGCTGTGATTTCATTGTTGTTGCTGCTTTTTCTGCTTGCTGAGCTCCTTATTACACCAAAATGGAAAATGAAAAGCTAAACTAGCTAAGTCTATCAACCACGAGTTACAAGATTCCTATCTATAAATCTCTCGAAGCTTGATCTTGAGTCTTTGCTGGTTCTTGCGGCAGACTCCGATCCGAATCTTGATGCTCATCATCTGTAGGTACTGGTTCCTTCTTCATCTTGGGATCCAGGTGGGACACGCGAAGCTTGTGACTTCAACCAAATTTTGAGCAGTCTGCATCTTTCTCCGTTTCAACCTTTGAGTTCACTTCTTTTTTGTTCTTTTTCTTCTTTACTTTATTCTGGATTGAGACTCATTATTTTGGTCATCTCGAATCATATGCTTTAAGGTCAGACCTATTCAGACACCAAATAAACGAACGAAATTTTCTGCCCCAGTTTTCACTAGGAAGATTTCGTGAGTTATTCGTAACTAACTTCTTTTTTTTTTGGGAAAGTGATAACATAAGGATTGTGTGCCTTCAGGTGGAAGAGATTAGGGAAGGGAGCCCTATATCTAAAAATCTCAACTCAGGGATTGGAGACCGAATGTTAGCAAAAAAGGAGACTAGGGAATGGAGGCCCTATGTCTAAAATCTCAGCTAAGGGATTGGAGCCCTAATGCTGGCAAAAGGGCGACTAGGGAATGAAGGCCCTATGTCTAAAATCTCAACTCAGGGATTGGAGCCCTAGTGTTGGCAAAAGGCGACTAAGGAATGGAAGCCATATGTCTAAAATCTCAACTCAGGGATTAGAGCCCTAATGTTGGCAAAAAGGCGACTAGGAAATGGAGGCCCTATATCTAAAATCTCAACTCAGGGATTGGAGCCCTAATGTTGGCAAAAATGCGACTAGGGAATGGAGGCCCTATGTCTCAAATCTCAACTCAGGGATTGGAGCCCTAATGTTGGCAAAGAGGTGGCTAGGGAATGGAGGTCTTATATCTAAAAATCTCAACTCAGGGATTGGAGCCCTAATGTTGGCAAAAAGGTGACTATGGAGTAGAGGCCCTATGTCTAAAACTCTAAACTTAGGGATTGGAGCCCTGATGTTGGCAAAAAGGTGGCTAGGGAGTGGAGGCCCTATGTTTAAAAATCTCAACTTAGGGATTGTAGCCCTGATGTTGGCAAAGAGGCGACTAGGGAATGGAGGCCCTATGTCTAAAAATCTCAACTTAGGGATTGGAGCCCTAATGTTGGCAAAAAGGCGACTAGGGAATGGAGGCCCTATGTCTAAAAATCTCAACTTAGGGATTGGAGCCCTAATGTTGGCAAAAGGCGACTAGGGAATGGAGGCCCTATGTCTAAAAATCTCAACTCAAGGATTGGAGCCCTAATGTTGGCAAAAAGGTGACTAGGGAATGGAAGCCCTATGTCTAAAATCTCAACTCAGGGATTGGAGCCCTAATGTTGGCAAAAAGGCGACTAGGGAATGGAGGCCCTATGCCTAAAAATCTCAACTTAGGGATTGGAGCCCTAATGTTGGCAAAAAGGTGTAAAAGATTGAGGTTAGGAGTCCTAAGCTATCATTTACCATTTCATTTTATTTCAATAAAATACAGGAAAGAATTTTGGAGGAAAACTTCCCTTTTGGATTGATTGTTACTGCGAAACTGTTTCTAGCTTTTTCGCAGCTTTGCTTTTGGCTGCACCTGCTTTTTCACAGTTGCCTTGGGCTGCACCTGTTTCAATTTTAAACAAAGAACAATTGTTAGTTTTAAATGGTGGTTGGTTTTGTGGCCTTGATTGTCTCGATCACTCGATATCGGCCCGAACCCTTGTTGAGAATCTTTGCTGCTTGGTGGTTTTCTGAAGATTGATCTATCTTTCAAACCGATGGGACTCAACTTTTAAGATTTCATGACGGCTTGCCTGCGTGGGGCTTCAACCCTTTCACTTTATTCCAACTTTAGGGCTTTTGCCTGTGGCTTTCTTTTCCTTTTCAATAACTTTGATTTCAGAGCATCAGCCATCGTGGCCAGTCGGGATCGACTTGATGCACCTGCTGAGGCTGGGTACTTTTCTTTAGCTTTTGTCAGGCAGAACCCTACAAAGCCAATCTTTCCACCTTTTCTTTGTATTAGTTTCAAAAACAGGGTTAGACCGAAAGGGATTCAAGGAAAAGTAAACAAAAGGCAAGAAAATGGATTTAGAGAAAAGTGTCCCTTTCGGGGAGGAAAGAAGGACTAATCTGGAGTGCATGCAGACTTCAATAGACATGACATGCTTCTTGGATTGGATGCCCGACCTGCACAACTATCCAACTTCTCATAAACCCATTATGACTCGGCTTTTAAAACCGAGAAACCTTGCCAGGACTCTTTCAGTGGTGAGGGGTGTCTTCTTTTCGATCAACGGCGCCCTTTGCGGGTTTTCGACAATCGACCTCTCTCATTTCTCTTCTCACTGCCGCCTGATAGTGCTCTTTATGAGTTTTCAGTAACCAGGCTCTCTCGTTTCCAATTTCTATACTCACTGTCGCCTTATGGTGCTCGTAGTTTTTCACCGATAAGACTCTTTCATTTTATTTCTCTTATTTTAATTGTATCAGATCCAAGCTGTGTTTTCTAATTCTGACACTTTGCCAATTGATCAGAAGGACTTGGACACGGTTCAGGTAAAAAGAGAATTGGATCGCATTACAACTTTGGAACCGTTCGGCGGGATCATCGCCAAACCATTATATCATTTGCCCTAGTTTCACTTTTTGGGGGAAACTGGCTTTTTGTTTTGGTATGACTGAACCCTAGAGAGAGGCTGCCTACATATTCTTTCGGAATCAAGTCGAATGTAGTTCAAGAAAACATTCTGTTTTGTTGTTTCTTTTTTTTCGAGTTCCAAAGAGGGCAATGAAATAAAAGTAACTGGCTCAAAGGGTTAGCAAAAGGATTGGAGCGTTTGGGGTAGCGAGAATGAAAGCCTTTGTCATCTCAATCAGATAATGCTATTGCTGCAGAAAGACGAGACATAGTACCTTTTGTCCGCGTTCACAACTGCCTCGGGGTCGTTTCCTTCGATATCTCCCAGATATAACGTTCCTCTTGGTAATATCTTTCAGATAATGTATGGGCATTTCCAGTTAGGGGCAAATTTCCCTTTTGCTTCCTGATGATGAGGAAGAATGCACCTTAAGACAAGTTGTCCCACTTCAAAATTTCTGGGCCGTCCTTTTTTGTTGTAGGCCTGGGCCATTCTTTGTTGGTACAACTGCCTATGGCAGACTGCGACTATTCGCTTTTCATCAATCAGGGTTAATTGTTCCAGACGGGCTTTAACCCACTCGTTGTCTTCAATTTCAGCTTCAACAATGATCTGGAGAGAAGGGATTTCAACTTCCGCGGGTATTACAGCTTCAGTGCCATAAACCAAAAGGTATGGGGTTGCTTCGACCGATGTGCGCACAGTAGTGCGATACCCCAATAATGCAAACGACAACTTTTCATGCCACTGCCTGGAACTTTGAATCATCTTTCTCAAAATCTTTTTGATGTTCTTATTTGTTGCTTCAACGGCATCGTTGGCTTTGGGACGATAAGGGGTAGAGTTCCGATGTGTTATCTTGAACTATTCGCATATCTCCCTTATCAAATGACTATTCAAATTTGTAGAATTATGTGTAATGATAGTTGCAGGAATGCCAAAAATCTACCACAGCTTTCTTGGTGACCGATTTGAGAGTAACTACTTCAACCCACTTCGTGAAATAGTCGATGTCGACCAATATGAATCTATGTCCATTTGAGGCTTTTAGCTCGATCGGCCCAATGATGTCCATTCCCCAGGCAACGAATGGCCAAGATGCTGACATGGGATGTAGTTCTGTAGGCGGTGCATGAATTCAATACCCGTGCACCTGACACTAATGAAACTTTCGAACAAAGCCAAACCAGTCTTTTTCCATGGTCATCCAACAATAGCCCGCTCGGAGGATTTTCTTTGCCAAAACATACCCATTCATGTGGGGTCCGCACACTCCTGCGTTCACTTTATACATGATTCTTCCGGCCTTTTCGACGTCAACACATCTCAATAAATTGAGATCGGAAGTCCTTTTGTACAAAACGTCAGCGCTCAAGAAGAAACCACTTGCGTGCCGTCTAATGGTTCTCTTTTGGTCTCTGTTGGCTTGCTCAGGGTATTCTTTAGTTTTTAGAAATCTCTTGATATCATGATACCATGGCTGAATATTTGGTTCTGCCTCAACCGTATTGCAGTAACCGTGCCTTTCCAGGATTTGGATTTCCAAAGGATCAATGTGGGCATTGCCTGGGTATGGCAGCATTAAGGCCAATATAGCAAGTGCATCAGCTAATTCATTGTGACAGCGAGGGATGTACCTGAACTCTATTGACTTGAATCGCTTGCCAAGATCTTCCACATGTTGCCTATAAGGAATAAGCTTGACATCTCGGGTTTTCCATTCTCCTTGAGTTTGTCAGATAATCTGATCTGAGTCTCCCATGATTAACAACTCTTTGACATCTTGGTCGATTGCCATGTTCATACCCATAATGCAGGCTTCATACTCGGCGGTGTTGTTTGTGCAGAAAAACCAAAGCCGAGTTGTGGCTGGATAATGTTGGCCGGTAGGTGAGATCAAAATTGCCCCAATTCCAATACCTTTTGCATTTACCTCCCCATCAAAGAACATTTTCCAAGCATGAGAGTCTTTAGATATTGCCTCAACCGAATTTACCTCTTCATCTAGGAAGTAGGTACTCAAAGGTTGGTATCCATCATCAACCAGATTCTCAGCCAAATGATCTGCTAATGCCTGGGCTTTCATTGCCGTGCGAGTGATATAGACTATGTCAAACTCTGTGAGCAAGATCTGCCACTTTGCTAATCTCCCGATAGGCATTGGTTTCTGAAATATGTATTTTAAAGGATCCAACCTAGTTATGAGGTAAGTGGTGTAAGCTTACAAATAATGCCTCAGCTTCTGAGTGACCCATGTTAAAGTGTAGCAAGTTCTTTCCAATAAAGTGTACTTGGCTTCATAACTGGTAAACTTATTGCTCAGATAGTAAATGGCCTGCTCCTTCTTTCCGATCACATCATGTTGCCCGAGGACACAGCCGAAAGAATTTTCCAAGACTATCAGATACAAGAACAGAGGCCTCCCTAACTCAGGTGGGACCAATACTAGCAGATTCGACATATATTCTTTGATTTTATCAAAAGCCTCTTGGAACTCGTTTGTCCATTTGATTGCCGCATCTTTCTTCAACAATTTGAATATGGGTTCACACATGGATGTCAACTAAGCAATGAATCGGTTGATGTAGTTCAATTTTCCCAACAAACTCATAACATCTTTCTTGGTTCTTGGAGGAGTCAAATCTCGAATAGACTTTATCTTTGTTGGGTCCTACTCGATGCCCCTCCGACTGACTATGAATCCTAAGAGTTTGTCGGATGGAATCCCAAATGCACATTTGGCTGGGTTTAACTTCAAATCATATTTGCGCAACCGCTCAAAGAATTTTCTCAAGTCCCGAACGTGGTCGTCCTGGGTTTTGGATTTGATGATTACATCGTCCGCATACACCTCTATCTCTTGGTATATCATATCATGAAAAATGGAAGTCATGGCTCTCATGTAGGTTGCCCCGGTGTTCTTCAGACCAAATGACATGACTCTGTAACAGTATGTACCCCAAGGTGTGGTAAAAGCTGTCTTTTATACATCTTCTTCATCCATCAACACCTGGTGATATCCTACGTAACAATCCACGAAGGACTGTATCTCATGTTTGGCGCAGTTATTAACAAGGATGTGGATGTTCAGCAAAGGGAAGTTATCTTTGGGACTTGCCTTGTTTAAATCTCTGTAATCTACACATACTCGAATTTTCCCATCCTTCTTTGGTACTGGAACCACACTGGCTAACCATATGGTATATCGAACCACTCGGATTACCCCCGCTTTCAACTGTTTTGTGACCTCTTCTTTAATCTTGTCACTGATGTCGGTTTTAAACTTTATATGCTTTTACTGGACAGGGGGACAGTTGGGGTAAGTTGGAAACTTATGAACCACCAAATCAACACTTAGCCCTGGCATGTCATCGTATGACCAAGCAAACACATCTTTGAACTCAAACAAAAGTTGGATCAATGCGTCCCGAGTTTTCTCATCTGTGTAAATGCTTATCTTGCTTTCCTTGACTTCTTCAGAACTACCCAAATTAACCGGCTCAGTATCATTTAAGTTCGGCTTAGGTTTATTCTCACACTGTTCCAATTCCCAATTTATTTCCCTAAAAGACTCCTTCATCATATTCCAGCTCTTGGTTCATTATTTCACAGTCAGACAACATGTTTAGATCTGGGAATGAAGTCCGTAAGCATGTCATGTTATTTAAAGCCGCATTATTAGAACTGAAAGAAGAAATAAAAGAGAAAAATAACCAAATCAGAAAGATTAAAGAAAGATGGACGATGAAATATTGATTTCATTTCATTGAATTTGAAGATAACAGGGTTACATTGGAAATTAAAAGACAGGAAACTAAAGAAAACATCCGAGTTACACCTTGGAATAACTCATGATGCAGAAAAAGTGGAAGGACAGGTCTACTGGCACTCCCGCCTGATTGGGATGGCGTAGCCTTCCAATTCTGCAGTTTGGCATTAGGTCCCATATACAGCACCTCAGTGGTGCTTGAGCCTTCCCCTGGTTGAACCATGTGGGCTTCATATAGTATCTTCCTCATGGCCCCACAGATTTCTCCGATTTCTTCGGCCGCGAAGGCCTTATCTTCCTCTTCCTCATTGTATTTCGGCTTGACAAATGTTCTGTACAAATACGGCACCGGCTGAGGCAAGACCCAGCCATCCTTCTTTCTATCATCTGCCCATCTTACATCAGCTGGAGTAGGTCGGAAGCCTACCACCCCAAAGAACTTTTCTCTGGCGGTCGGGGTGATAGGTTCAGCTATTCCTTGCAATGATTTCCCAAGCCCTTTCCCAAGTTTGTAGCCGTGCTTGATCATTTCTTTGGCCACCATGATTGATGCATTAAAAAGGAAAGGTTGAGGGCAAGGTTTTCCTTCTTCACACTGATCGCGATCGCGATTTCAAAGGCCTGATCGACTATGTGCTCACTTCCTTCTCTTGCTTCCAGACATGGGACTGATGGGTCTCGATAAATTGATTGCTCATCTTCCCTGTGGACCATAATCTCTTGACCCTCGTGCTTGAACTTCACCATCTGGTGAAGAGTAGAGGGTACAACCCCTGCTGCATGGATCCACAGCCTCCTCGAAATAAAGTTGTAGGATATGTCCATGTCCAGAACCTGGAAGGCTATTTCAAAGTCTACTGGGCCAATGGTCAGAATTAGATCAATCTCTCCAATTGTGTCCCTTTTGATACCATCGAAGGCACGTACACAAACATTGTTGGGTCGGATTCTTTCGGTACCGATTTCCATATGCTGCAGAGTTGAGAGTGGGCAAATGTATACCCCAGAGCCTCCGTCCAACATAACCCTTTTCACATAGTACCCTTCGCATTTGACTGTCAAGTGCAAGACTTTGTTATGTGCGACCCCTTCTAGGGGCAAGTCATTTTTGCTAAAGGAGATCTGGTTGATTGCGAACAATCTTTCGGCCATTTTCTGCAACTGCTCTACAGAAGTCTCAACAGACACATATGCTTTATTAAAGGTCTTGATCAATACCTTTTGATGTTCGGTGGAGTTCATCAACAGAGATAACAAGGATACTTGTAGAAATTTTCGAAGTTGGTCGATCACCTCATAATCCACCATTTTCATCTTTTGAAAGAAGGCCCCCGCTTCTTCGGCACTCACGCGCTTCTTAGATGGGAAACGCTTTCTATTGGAATTGTTCACCTCGTCCAAATTGCAATACTTCACAGCGGGGTTATTTTCTTGAACTTCTCCTGAGATTTCTTTGCCTTTGTAAGTCACCACTGATTTGTTGTAGTTCCAGGGCACAACGGTAGGATCCGTCATAGGCTTTTGTGGTGCGCGGCCAATAACTACGGGCTCACTCAGCCTTGGTGGATTAATTGGCCCCTACATCACATAAGCTCCTTTGGGCACATACATTTGGGTTGTCTTATTCAGTTCGAATCTCCTGGGAGGACTCAAAGCCATCTGCTTTTTTTCCCGGCTTCGAGGGACATAGAGAACAACATCTTTGGGAGGCATTGCCCCAATTTCCACTTCAACTTTCTTTTCTGACTTTGGAGAGGTGGTTTTGTTCTTTTTCTCCCCTTTGTCTTGCTTCGGGGCAGCTTTTGGTTTCTTTTCTACATCAACAATTGCAATGATGGCCTTCAATGCTGGGTCAAATTCCTTGTCCTCACAAATCATTCCGATTACCAGCCCGTTGTTGTGGGCCGGCAGTGGGTTGTTAGTCACATTGGAAATATCTTCATCCCTTAGCACTATCTTCCTTTGTTCTATCAAGTTTTCCACGGCTCTCTTCAGAGTTTAACAGTCATCCGTGTCGTGCCCTTCTGCCCTTGAGTGATAGGCGCATCGGGTACTGGCTCTGTAAGAGGGTGATGCTGGGTTTTGCCTGGTTTGAGGAACAGGCTATAGCAGACCCATTTGAACAAGCTTTGGTAACATGCTAGAGTAGGATTCGCCAATTGGTGTAAAATTTGGTCTCTTCGGGGGTTCACGAGGGTGGAAATTGTTTTGTGGAGGCCGGGGGTTGTAGTGGTTTTGGTAAGAAGGCTGGTTTTTTTAGAAAATGGAGCTTGGTTCCGGTTGGTTTGTTGTTGTGGCTGGACATAAGGTTGAGAATTCATGACCGGATATGGCTGAGGAGCATAGGCTACGTCTTGGTGGGGGTAATAGTGTTGCAGGGTCCTTTCTGAGAAGAAAGATCTGGGAGTATGGTGTTTTCTTGCACCTGACGCTGCCATGTATGTTTCTTCCTTTTTCTTGCCCTTTGCTACTCCTCTAGACCCACCCTGAATGGCTTGGTAGGTAGCTCTGATGGCGTATTGACTTAGAATCTGACCCGTTTTCAACCCATTTTCAACTATTTCGCCAATCTTGATGGCTTCAACGAACGGTTTACCCATTGTGGACATCATAGTTTGGAAGTAGTCAGCCTCCTGAGCTTAGAGGAAAACTATGACCATTTCAATCTCATCCATCGGAAGCTTTACCCTGGAGGCCTGTTCACGCCATTTAATTGCGTACTCTCGTAAGCTTTCCAAGGATTTCTTCTTCAAGTTTGCCAATGAGTTTCTATCTGGAGAAATATCAATGTTGTACTGGAACTGCCTAACGAAATCTCTAGTCAGTTCATCCCAGATATGCCAACGGGATATATCTTAGTCCATGTACCACTCAGATGCGATACCGACCATACTTTCTCCAAAATAGGCCATGAGGAGTTCTTCCTTTCCACCGGCTCCTCGCACCTGGTTGCAATATCTCTTGAGATGAGCAATAGGATCACCGTGTCCATCATAATTCTCAAATTTTGGGGTTTTGAATCCCAATGGTAGGTGCACATGAGAGAACATGCATAAGTCGGCATAGGATACACTTTTCTGCCCACTCAAGCCTTGTATGCTTTTGAGACTCTGTTCTATACTCCTCATCTTCTTCGTAATCTCTTCTTGCTCAGGCGCTTTGGTGATCTTTTCTTGCCCCACAGTGAATTCATATCGGGGTGGTTGAGGGTAAGTATAAGTGGGAAAATGAGGACGTTCCATTGGGAATGTGGGTGTTTGGAAGGTAAAAGCTGAGGGGTCAAAACTAGGCCTGGGCAGTGTAGGTTGCGCCGTGGCCGAGCAAGGTGGAGCGGTGAAGATATTTGAGGCTGCACCAGACATTAACACCTGGGGGCAAACCTCAAAAGGTGTTCCCATAAAATGAGCCGAGATAGTTGGGTGTCCTAGTGGTGTGTTTGGGTAACTGATCGGGACAGTGGAGGTACCACTTGCTCTAGGAAAGAGTTCGGGGAATCCTGGGATTGCGCTTGGTGACTCTCTTCCATTTTCCCAAGCGTCCCACATTTCCATAACCCAAAGATGCAGGATTCTGTTTTCTTCGGCAGCTACCCATTCTGAGGTCCGGATGCCTGAGATTGGACTATCATCCATGATGGGAATTGTTGGCAGAGTCATTTCTGAAGACATTTTGACGTTCCCCTTTGATATCGTAAAGTATGGGTGCGAAGCCAGATTACCACAAAAACCAACCACAGTTCTATAAAAACCTGGACTGGAATACAACAACAAATAGTTAGTTTGAAACAAATAACAGATAGGTAATTGCATGTTGGGGTGTGATGCACCTAAACCATTAAAAGTGTTTCTACATGTTTTGCAGTGGTTTCATGCTTCATCCCGGCTTTACTTATTCCTTCATTTTCTTCTTTCCACTTTCACTCTTTCCTTTTCATTTCTCTCTCTTGATTTGCCATTGTTTCCTCCTCACGGTTTCTTATTGTCTCTCTTTTCTTTTCTTTTTCTTTGTTTCTCTCTCTTTTTTTCCTTTTCTTTTCTTATTTCCCTTTCTTTCTTTTGGTTATGGTCGAATCTTATGGAGATTGCCTACGTATCATGATCCCGCATGAATCAGACCGAGCATAGTTCTGGAAATATAAAAAAGATATAACAAAATATTTTGGGATTTTCAATTTTTCATAAAAAGAAAATGCTTTGATTACAATGACTCAAAACTAACAGACTCGAAAAGGAAACCAACAGACTCTAATAGTAAGATGACAATACAGACTCGAGAACCGACTAACAAACTCCGACAGAAAGAAAATACATACTCGAAAATAAACTGACGGACTCCAACAGAAACAGACTCAAATGAAAATCAGGAATACCTTAATGCTCCTAGGGCCCGTGGGACATCATTCGGTCTCGCCGCGGGCCTATATGCGAGATCCCCTTGCAGCCACTCCAAATCACTCATTATCTGGTGGACGAAAGTCATCACTACAGCTAAGAAAGTGGTATGAGTCATGTCCTCACACGCTTGGCATTTCATGGTAATATAGTCAGCAATGGCTCTGATCCTCTCTCGGATTCTGCCTTTTTCCTGAAGCAATCACCCTATCTGCTGATTCCGGGCTTCTAACACTTTAGAGTCGTGAAGGTGTTGATTTTTCAATTATTGTATTCCTTCCTCCATCCTAGCCATCAAATCATAATAGTGTTCCCTGTCAACTTTGAAGTCTTTAGCCTGCTTAGCTGCCTCATTCTCAAGAGTAGTTACCTTTCTTCTCAGGCTGGTGATTGTCCCTTCATACTTTCTCTTCATTTGTTGCGCGAACTGTGTCCGACCTTTTGTGTTTTCCGCTAATTGAGCCCAGGCTTTTTCTAGACCGGCCTCAGACTTTTCTAGGTCATCTTGACACTTAAGGGCTTTCTTTTTCAGACTGCTTATAAGCCTTTCATCCGCTCGACTTCTTTCCGGATTTCTAGCAGCTATTTTCATCTTCTGGATTTGAGCTTTGAGGGCTTCATTTTCTTGAGTTAGTTTTTTCTTTTCTCCCTCATCTGCGGCGGCTTGCAAACCATTTTCAAAATGAAGGTCCATGACTTGCCTTTCCAACTGGCTTATTTTAGCCCTGTAGCTTTCTTCTTTTGTCAATCAGCCCCACTGCTATTGCGAGTCGCTAGTAAATTGTTGAACGTGGGCTCTCTTAGCAGGTCTCTCAGGAATCTGAAATCTTTTACCAAACCAAATAATGTACTTAGGGTCCACTTCACCTATAGCTAGATCTCGCACCATGGTCTTAGGTTCAAGAAATCTACATTCATTCCACACCTAGCGAATTCTCCCTTCTGGAAATATGGCTTTTGGGCCCAATTCAATGACATGATTACTCAAATCTTCGTCATGGGGAATGGTTTGAAATCTTCCTAATTAGCGTAAAACCCTGTGGGGAGCATACGGTTGGATGCTCCGGATGCCCATCAAGAGGAGATAACACACTTCAGCTAACATGTATACTACTTCGGTGACAGGAAGCCATCCGAATGCCCACTCAATTTCATTGGTGATCAAGGATCTCAAACGTGCAAGCCAAGCTTTAGTACCCTCGGGGAATTCAATACCTACTACTCAACTTTCAAATTCTTCAATGCAACTCAAACCGGTTATACCATAATTCATATACCCAACCCGGTGGCAGAGATGTTCCTGCAGCCATAATTGTAGTAACAGATTGCAGCCTTGGAAGAACTTTCCCCCTTCCCGACAGATAGTCAAGGCTCGGTAGATTTCAGATAAGATCAGGGGAACCACAGTGGCGTTGGCTTTCTTGATTGCAACATCGATCATCCTATGAAACTAAGCTTTGTCTCCATATACATTCTCTACATTGCATAAGGCTACCATTCTGCCTTCCGATACTAAGCTCTGTCTCCGTCTGCATTTTCTGCATTGCATACGGCTACCATTCTGCCTTCCGAGACTAAGCTCTATCTCCATCTGCATTCTCTGCATTGCATAAGGCTACCATTCTGCCTTTCGAGGTTAAGCTCTACCTCCATCTATATTCTCTACATTGCATAAGACTACCATTCTAAGATTTGTCTCCATCTGCATTCTTTGCATTGCATAAGGCTACCATCCTGCCTTCCGAGGTTAAGCTCTACCTCCATCTGCATTCTCTGCATTGCATAAGGCTACCATTCTGCCTTCCGAGACTAAGCTCTCTCTCCATCTGCATTCTCCGCATTGCATAAGGCTACCATTTTAAGCTCTGTCTCCATATGCATTCTCTGCATTGTATAAGGCTTCCATTATGCCTTCCGAGCTTAAGCTCTACCTCCGTCTGCATTCTGTGCATTGCATAAGGCTACCATTCTGCCTTCCGAGGTTAAGCTCTACCTCCATCTTGCATGGCTGAAAGATCGCCACTTCATTTATATCTTACATCAGCTGAAAGATTGCCGCTTTATTTACATCTTATATCGGCTGAAAGATCGCCACTTTATTTATATCTCGCATTGGCTGAAAGATCGCCACCTACTGCATCTCATAGGCTGAAAGATCGCCAAATCATCTGAAGGCGTCATTGTTCGGAGGTACCATTCTCATAGCCCGAGAATGCCATGCCATGGCCCGAGGACCCCTTTTATCTTTTGCATATCATTATTCAAAGGAGTCATAGCTCGGAGGCACCATCCTCATAGCCCGAGAACATCATTTTATGGCCTGTGAATCCCTTATCATACGCTTCATGGCCCAGGACATCATGGTGTGAGGACGCCATTCCTAACCGTCCAAAGACAACATTCATGGTCTAACGGGAATTTGCATCATGTTTAAATTTATGCACAATATTCGCTTGTATTGTTTCTAATTGCAGGTAAACCAACGAGCAATGACTACCCAATTCCCGCAGCCCCATTAGGCCTTAACCATCCAGCCCAACCTAAACATTGCGTACGTTCTTGGAAAACCTCCATCGGCATATTCCGTCGACAAATCTTGAACTACATATGGTCTGATTCCTGTAAGGCCAAGGATATATAGGCAGCTCAGGAGCCAAAATTCGGTCATATTCTTCAAACCATTCCGTTCGGTCAAAATTGTCCATCATATCTTTATTTTTATATGCAAAATAATTTCAAAATAGCATGCATATGCATATATAAGTATGTCCAAGTGTTTTAGTATTTTTCCTAATTTTTAAAAAGATTGTTTAATCAATTTATTGCCCTATTTTAACAGTACAAAAACCAATAATTGTTCCTCGAATTATCATTTTGGTGATTAACTTATTTTATTGTCATATTTATACCAAAATATAGCTAAGGTAATTTTTACACATTTTTACAAATTTATTTAGTATTTTAAAGTTAAATTCCAGTATTTTTAATTTTAGCCAATTTAAGATTTAATTGTGTTTATAATTACAAAATTGATTCCAGTATTTTTAATTTAATATTTGTACATTATTAGTTAATTTGGTACCTTTAATTTGTTTCCAAAAATCACATTACTATTTTTTATAAAATAAAAAGAGAAAAAGTGGCTATTTAAAATTTAGCCCTAACTATTTCGATTCTAGCCAAATCAGCCTCCCGAATTAACCCAATTTCAAACCCCAAATGGACCAAACCAGTTTTAATTTAACCCACCCCTTACCCGTTTATTTTACCCGCCCGGCCTTCCCTTTTGATCCAGGTCGTTGATCATTTTTTATCAGCAACCACAATTCCCTCTTGCCTTTTTTAATTCACAAACACCCCCAACCCTAATTCATTTCACCTAACCCGCCGCCCCTGAAACCCCTCCCCTCTCTCAAACTCTCTCGAACATTCCCTAACCCTAGCCGCCTCTCACCGTCTTTAACCTTGAAACCACCAGAATCCATGGCTTCTCAGGCCATGAGAGCCCTATACTCACCTCCTTTGCTCTTATACACTTGATACTTGAAGATTCGAGGTCTGACCTTGAAGTTTTTCACCCAGGCCTCTGCCGATTCAAGGTTCCACGGCCCTCTCTGGCTCTGTTCCGGCATTCCATGGTGGTTTGAGCCTGATTCTGACCTCTCCGACTTAGATCGGTGACCTTTCAAAGCCTTTCTCATCTCTAGGGTTCTTCTGAAACCCCAACCCTTCGAGGTTTTCTCCGATTTCTTTAGATCTGTTGTGTATCTATGCTCTTGTTGAGTTTTCAAATGATTTACCTAACTTTTCTTTCAAAAAGTTCTTTCAAAACCGCTTCTTTTCTGATTAGGGTTTTCTAAGAAAATGTTTAAGTATTTTCTAACTTCCTTTTTCCTTTATGTGTATTTGCTTTTATTATCTTGTATTTTTTACCATGTTCTTATATGTTTATCTTACTGTGTTTTCCTATATGTTTTTCTGTTGTACTTTTCCGATGTTCTTATGTTCTTCTACTGTATTTTCCTACTAAGTTCTTAAGTTTCTTTATTTGCCTTCTGTTGAGCCTTGTTTAAGTTTCTTCTAGCATACTTCTTCTACTGTTCTTATCAGTATTTTCCATTATGTTTTTTGAATCCTTCTACTATGTTTGCATGTTACTTTGCTATCATATTTTCTCATGAGTTCTGTTGTTGAAAGAAACATGAAGAAGTTTCAGTTCTGAAACTTCTAAACATGTTTCGATTCAATTGCTTGCCATCTCCTCTTTTCTTTGTGATTTGCCCTAGCTAGGGTTTTTAATTCAAAAGATCCCTAATTCTTTCAGACTGAATTTGAGTCTCTGAACTGAGTTTGGACTTCTTTGTTTGCATATGATTCTGACTCTTTTGCTAAACTCTTCTACACTGAATTTTCTACTGATTTTACAATAGCATGACAATTTTCTTTCATGCTCACATGCTCCTTATATATGATGAACCTCCCTTTAAAGTGACATTCAAATTTTTGTGATTAGTTCGTACTTCCCTTTGATTTTGGTCTGATTGATTTTCTTCCATTGTTTGTTGATTTCCCTTAAGTTAAAACCTTCCCCATCTTTCTGACCCGGTTCATTCATAACAAAGTCTCAAACCCTCTGATTTACTGGTTGTTAATTGATCTTCTTACCTTATTTGCACAAACCGTGTATTATCAAAACCCTGTCCTTAAAAGACTTTTATGTATTCACCCCTAATTGCCTACTTTTTACAAAAGTGTTTGATTAATTCCTTTCCTTAAATGGTTTTACCCGTTTGAATATGAATCCCTTAATTAAGGGAAGCCTTGTGTAATTGATTGACAATCAGTTCTTTAACTATTTTCTTACCTTATTTCTGCCTGATTTCTACACTATAAAAGGCACAACCCTCTTTCACACACTAGACATCAGAATCCTTCTAAGCTCATACTCTCTCACAATAACATTCTCTTCTTGTCTGCATTGTGGCTTGTCCGCAAGACCTACTACTTTTCTTTGTTTGTTTTAAACTGGTATGTCCTAATTTAAGTTTCGGCATCATCACAATGTGTTTATTTACAACTTTTTGTATCCATGTCTACTTTACTATTTTTGCAAAGTTGAATATTTAACTAGCATCTTAATTTATTTTGCCTGTTTCTGCTGTGAATCCCTGCCCCTGTTTCCCTTTATGTGCTTTGAGTGATAGTTTAAAACATGGCAATATGCAAGTTATTGTTCATGGTTTGATCTTGATCCCTTAGAGCTTGATCCCTTAGGGGATCATAACCTTTAAAACAATGTGTTCTAACAAGCTTGGGGGGTGTGCCAGCATTTCTCATTGCTGTGTATGCCCACTAGCCTGTCCTTGCCTCTTCAGACAGGAAGTCCGAATCAGGCTCTCCTTTGTTGTAATTTTCAATTTTCTGATGTATTTTCTCTATTTTATTTGTGGATTGAAATAACTTTATAATAAACTTTTGGGGTGATTAGTGAAAAAGAAGGGGTAACTATGCATGCAAGGGGTAGATGTCCTCCTCATAGGGTTTTCTGCACTTCTACATTTATACAGATACCCTGCCTATAGTTTCTGCACTTCTACATTCATGTAGATGTCCTGCTCATAGGGTTTTCTGCACTTCTGCATTTATATAGATACCCTGCCTAAGTTTCTGCACTTCTGCATTCATGTAGATAGCCTGCTCATAGAAATTTTTGATTTCTGCATTCACATAAATAACTTGCCTACATGCTTATTAATTTCTGCATTTCTGCATTCATGAAGATAACCTGTCTTTATGAATTTCTGCAATCATGTAGATAACTTGACTATAAGAACTTCTGCATTCCCATTTAGATACCATGAATATAAGAATCTATACATTCGTATATAGATACCATGTCTATAGGATGCACATGCATGTAGATAATATGCCTATAAGTCCTTTCTGATTCTTGCATACTCGCCTCTCATTAAGCAAACATGTTATATGTTTTAACAACTAGTGAAATTAGATATCGTGTTCGTAATAAAATGCAGCACCTAGATAATGTGTTTTAAGTTAACAAACACATAGAAAGCATGCCTATAGGAGTTCTAATCAAATCTGAATCGCTTTACTCACTTGTAAGTTTAAATTGTCAGTAGTAATGCATTATCGATTGCAGAACTTGTATTCTTCTAAACTATCTGTAATCCGTTTACCTCTTCATTTCTGAAATCAGTAGATAGCATGCCTATAGGTCTTCGTCTAACACTTAGGCAAGCCATAAGGTAAACTTGTCAAATTCTTATTAACTACAACCAGCAGGCAGGACTGATTCAGATTTCTTATCTGAAATATGTAATAAATCAGTCTGCCTCAACCTTTTAAGTTTTAATTAGACCCTAAGCAGTATGTGCAAGACATGCTAAACTATGTGCTTTTCTTTGGTTTTAAGGAGGTTTGTTTGAGCTTTATTTGTTTATATGCTTTCTCCCTAAACTTGCTACATGTGTTTTGTTTGTCGCATTAGAATTTTTGCCTTTGAAACTACAAAGCCTAATACCCCTTCCCTTTAGGATTAGTAGTCCTAAGTACCTCCGGGACTGATAGGAATGGGATGGGTAATAGCATGCAATAAGCAATTGAGGTCAATCCGCGCTTTAATACCTTTATTGTGTGGGAAGGGTAGATATAGATATGATGACCACGCGATAACATCTCGTGTAGCCCCTCATTGAGGAGTGATTACCGGATGTTGTGTTGGGTGATCCATATTATTTATAAACCTAGGACCCCCTTTTCCTTTACTTGTTTATTTCATTGTTTACTTTCAAACTATTTTCTCAAAATTCAACTTTTCTTTTGTTTTCTTTTAATTTCACCTACTTGTAACCCTTATGTGCAAATCCCCTCTTATTTGAAGTCTTACTAGCCTTCATGTTATTTGTACTTAAAGTCACAACCGTAGCCTGGCCGGAAACCACATTAGTGAATTCTGAGGGGTTCCTAATACCTTCCCCTCGGGATAATTTCAAGCCCTTACCCAATCTCTAGTTTCCTAAATCAAATTCTTCCTAGGGTCCTAATGCACTCAAATCATTAGGTGGCGACTCTTCAATCTAAACCCAATTCCCGAAAGGGAACGAGTTGTCCTCCCAAATGTCATGAACCCGCTTCCGCGAGGAAAGAGGGGGCGCAACAGTTATTTGATATGAAGGACTTGGGCTGAACACAACAAATTCTGAGGATAAAGATAGTTCAAGAGTGAACAAGTGGAAAGTTGTGGCTATATTAGGAGAAGTATATTGAACGTATACTTGAACGCTTTAACATGAAAAGTGCTAAGCTATTCAGCACACCTCTTGCTAGTCATCTGATGTTGACCAAGAAGATGTGTCCTATAATAATGGAGGAGAAAGGAAACATGGCTAGAGTTCCTTATTCTTCAGCAGTCAGAAGCTTGATGTATGCGATGGTATGCACCAGACTTGATATTACTCATTCAGTTAGTGTTGTTAGCAGGTTCCTTGAAAATCCTAGAAAGGACCATTGGGAAGAAGTCAAGTGGATACTCAGGTACCTAAGAGGTACCGCAGGAGATTGCTTGTGTTTTGGAGGATCTCATCCAATCTTGAAGGACTACACGAATGCTGATATGGCAGGTGATCTTGATAATCATAAATCTACTACTGGATACCTGTTCACATTTTCAGGGGGAGCTATATCCTGGCAGTCGAAGTTGCATAAGTGTGTCGCACTCTCAACAACTGAAGCTGAGTATATTTCCGCTACTGAAGCTGGCCAGGAGATTATATGGCTAAAACGGATTTTTCAAGAACTTGGATTGCATCAGAAGGAATATATAGTCTATTGCGACAGTCAAAGTACTATAGACTTGAGCAATAACACCATGTATCATGCAAGGGTGAAGCATATCAACGTAAGATATTACTATATTCGAGAAAAGATAGAGAATGGAACTATGCAAGTCAAGAAGATCCATACAAGTGAGAATCCTTCGGATATATTGATCAATGTAGTACCAAGAGACAAGTTTGAGTTATGCAAAGAACTTGTCGGCATGTACTCAAACTAGCGACCCCGGTGTCACTCCTTCTAGTGAATGTGTCTGGAGAGGGATATTGTAGGGTCTAACCCATTGTTCAAATAAATAAAGAACAAATGAAATAAGCATGTTCCTATGGATAGGTTGACAAAGAGACTTGGAGCTAAAGGTTAAATTTGTGGAGGAGAATTAACAATTCTCCTGTAGTATTCTTGGAGGCTACGTATTTTACTCCTATAAAAGGAGAGATCTTTCAACGCACCAATAAAGAGAGAAAGAAGAGTGAGGCATTACATACTGGTATAAGAAAATAGTGTATGAGAAAAATAGAAAGGGTGATCCATATTGTAGTGAGGTGGGAATATCAAAAGAGGGTTATTTCTTTTCAGTGTTGTAGTGGACTTTGTAGTATTTTACTCGGGCCTACGAAGTGTAAAATTTCTTGTTATAGTGATATAAGTTGCTCCTCTCGGAGTCGTAGTTTTTTCCCTTATTTAGAAGGGGTTTTCATGTAAAAATCTTGGTGTCGTTGTTACTTTTTTTATTCTTGTTGATTACCATATCTCGGTGCTACATTATTATTTCGGTCTTATTACCGTGAATATTATTCTTGCGGGGGTTATTCCCAACACTTTCAGCTAGCTCCGCTCAGGTTTAAATGCAAATCTGAGACAAGTGATAGTTCTATGCATTTTCCAGTTTCTTTGGTTAAATATTTTTCTCGTATTCAAATGTTATCTTTATAAGGAAGGGGTAAGGTCTGCGTACACACTACCCTTCCCATACCTCATTTATGGGAATACACTAGTTTGGTGTCGTTGTATTCAAATATTGGATCTGTGGATATGATATAGAGATGTTAATGGCAGCCCCAGTTTTGAAATGGTAAGTCCTTAATCCTACATAATTCCACTATATACATCTATGTACATAAAAACTTCCTTCTACTTGGCAATTTATCTGACTGTTTTACTCATACTTAGATCCTCTCGACAATCTTAGTAATGTTTCATAGAAAAATGAAGAAGATATCTGCAACTAAAGGTTTGTAAAAGAGTAGTGCAAATTGATAATTTAGGAAGTGATGATCACCATATTTGGAACCAGCTATTAGTACCAAACTTTCTCACTTTCACCAAGTCTAGTTTTGAACATTATCTACCAAGTTAACTGCAAACTCAGAGAGGATTAATGTTGGATCCTCTGGGACAAATTTCAATTTACGGATGCAGTTAAGCATATCTCAATAAGCAATTGTATATTTGTATTTTTCCAATATACATTACGATGAAAATGGAGATAGTCAAGCGTACTTCACAAATGAATTGTCATATTAAGCGATGTTTGCCCTTAAAATAGGATAACAATTGAATTTGTATGCGGTTTTAAAGATACGTGATATAAATTGATACAAATTAAGAAGATAAATTAATATTGAAATTAACGATAAGAAAATAAATACAAACCACACAAATTGAACAGCCTTAGCCTCTGAGTTTGATCACCCTCGAGCTAAGAAACGTCTCAACTAATGTTAGAACTGAATAACAAGATGATAAGAACTAGAAATGATCAGTATATTGCTTTATTTGTGCGGGTTACCATGTCATACAAATGATCAGAACCCTTTTTATATAGTAGGGGTGTTTTACTCTTGGTACAATTCTATACAAGGTAAAAAATCTCATGATTTGCTAATTAATCAGCCTCTTCTTGATGCATGCCGAGATTTCCGCAATGATCTTCGACCAATTGCAGATATTTTGTCTTTCTATTATTTGGCTCGGTTTAGTTTTACTCGATCTTGTTCGGTCTCTGGGTCATGAGCTCGACGATCTAATTTTGCGCCTTGGTTCGATATAACCTGAGCTCGAGCTTTGACCTGCCATATTTCAGCCTCGATTAGTCACTCAATTGACAAACTTGGTTTCGACCGTATATAGATAGTCCCCTCATTTTTCGGAGAGAAGATGATGAGAAATGATATGAACTTCTGAACCTCGCTTCGATAGATCATGACGTAAACGACAAAAGGTAATTGAAATGTCCCGTCGGTCCAATCTCAAAGGCATTAAATGTGTGTTAGTGTTGGTCGGCAACTACTGGTTTTGAACCGTCATTAGCAAACTATAAATATCCCAACTTTCATTCACTCAAACTTTATGTTCAAAATCTTCTTCTACTCTTGTTCTTTAAGAATCTCTTCACTCTCTAACTTTTGTACCCAGATTTCTTGAACCTTTTGCAACCACTAAGCGTACCTGCTTAATTTCCTTTTCTTCATGACTACTTTAAAATAGCAAAGACTTCTAAGATTGTTCCACAAAAAGAAACAACCTCTTCATCACGGCCCACCGACGATGGAAATGCGATGGAGTCACACCCTGAAGAGTTTGTTCTAGGAGGGTGCCCGATCGGTGCTGATTTTAAGATCGCAAAAACTTCCTTGGTACCGGGTCGATGCGAGCCAGTCTCGAGATATATATGTTCTATCACTGATGATCTCCTCTCCAATGTCAAAGAGGATTGTAACTGGGCCGATAAACACATGTTGGTGCCCTCGCCTGAGGAATCAATTGCTACCCATGTAGAGGGTTTTTTAAGTGTTTACACTTACCCATTCACGTTTGGTCCCTTAGACTCGATCATTATTGCCTTCTGCAAAAGGTACAAAGTGACCCACACTCAAATTCACCCCTTTCTAGAGGATAGTGATTCTTCTCCGCTTTATTGTAAGCAAAATCGAGGGATGTCCCTTCACCCTAGGTCATCTCATGCGTATGTACAGTCCCCGACTCTGTCGAAGGTAATTAATAAAAATTACTCGGTGGGCTAATAGGGCCCGTTCTCGAGTATATATGAGGGTCGGGACCGAGGCTGGATGCGTTGATTCATTCGAGTGAATACCTCGGACTTGATCCCTGCCGAGGACATGCCATTTCTCGAGAAATGGAACATGAAGCGTAAGTATAACTTTGCCTTAAAGATTTTGCTTATTGTTTCTCCCATTCCTTCCCTTTTATCGGTGTTTTTGTGGTGCAACTGTGGTTTGGATGTCGGATGCAGTTCCTCGACTCAAGGAGTGGGTCAAGGATCTTGTGTCATAGAGATCATATTCCGAGCGCGCATGGCACGAACTATCGAAGGGTCGGTGGGAGGCCCGTAATCATGGTAAGTTTCCTTTTATGATTTAATAATTTTTGATATTCTCCTTGTGCTATCGAATTCTTATCGGTTATGTTTTCTTTTGTAGGTTTCCCTAAAGAAGTTGCTATGAGGCCTCCATACGGTGATGAGGATATGCCTCTCGAGTCCCCTACTCTGAGATAGGGTGATGAGAAGAAAAGGAAAAGGGCCCCAATTCTCTGAACTCGGAAAAGAAAAATCGAAGAGGAGGCCGGCGCATAAATCCAAGGGAAGCATCGACGCTCTATCCTCGGACTCAGTCTACCAGCTAAGGGATGAGTCCGAAGAAGAAGAATAAAAAGAAGAAGATAATCCAAGATGGTGGCCCGCGTGCGGGAAGGTGTCTTGGTACGAAAGGCCCCCGAATCGGCGGGTGTTGAAATTGAACCACCTAGACTTGAGGAGGTCGATGGGAGGACTTTAGCCAAAGCTCTCGAATGAGAAGGGGTGGTGCCACTTTGCCCTAATCTAGGGGAGTCGAAAGGGATACCGGAGCTGATACTCCTCGAGCAGAAATAAGTGCCCCGAACGATGCGCTTGGGGTGATTGACCTTACCAGGAGGTCTCCTCAATTCTCCGATTCCGTGATCCATAAGGCCGGTGTGCTAGAAGGTCATTCTTACGAGGGGTCTCAAGGGGCTACAGATATGTACAACTTCTTAGATGGGTTAGAGTCTTATGCCTTAGAAGATGTTACTGGGTTCGAAGACTTACCGGTGCCAAAGAAGGTACCGTCGCTGGGAGCCAGTGGGTTTTTCTCAAGTGCAAAGCTAGTGGACCGGTTCCCGGCACCGAGTGTTGACCCTTACCGAAAGCGGTCAATAGTTTTGTCTATCTCGGAGGATGCCTAGGTTTTCTATGGCCCCATGAGGGTTGCTAGCTATCTTCGATGTTTGGTGACCGAAGAGGACCATGCCGTGATGGACAAGGTGGAAATGCCTTGCATATTCAATAAAGCCCAACAGGCGTTTAATCGAGTAAATTCAAGTGTCTTTTTTATTATGTAATTTTAAACTTAAAGTTGTAAATAATCATAACACATTCCTTTGTGCTTGCAGGCCTAGGTACTACACCTTGAGGCTTTCCGTCGATACCAGGAGGAGTTCACCCAACACGAGGCCGAAGTTCGGGAGCTTACTGAGAAAAGGGACACCTAAAAGCTTCTCAGTGATAAGCTTTAAGCTCAGTTAAAAGCGGCTCAGAGGGAGCATACCGAGATGGCCAAGCAGGTAAATCGAGTACTTCAAGATAGTCACGATGAATTGGAGACAGTGGCTAATGATCCGATCCTGTAGGTCCGACAGAGGCTTGAACAAATCAGGCAGCTCCAAGCGCAGGTAAAAACGATACAAGTTGAGGCCGAGGAGTTCAAGAAAAATACGGATATATTAGCCTCGACAAAGTAACTTGTCCAAGCACAAATGGCATCGGCCGAGGCCCAGCTCCGGGAAGCAAAAGAGAAAACCTTGGTGCAGGCCAAGAAGATCGAGGAGCTCCGATCTCAACTAAACCCGGCTATTTCTGGTTAAGAGAATCTAGCCAAGGAACTCGAGGCGGCCAAATCAGAGGTAGTCGTGGCCAAGACCGAGGCTGATGATAAAGTGGCCCAGTTCAAGGTTCATGTCGAGGCGATTCAGGTGCAGGCTAAAAGTATGGTGGAGCATGCAAGGTGGCAAGTGATAACTATGGATTTTAATCTATTATGTGCTCTCTTTTTCTTAGGTTTTGGGTCGAAAATGTGTAAAGGTATTCCCGAAAACTGACTTAGTGTGCTTTCTTGCAGGTTTTGATCAAAATGAGGCAAAGAAGCCATAATCAACTCATGAAGGAGTTAAACTTGCACAAATCCAAAGATGGGAATTGGAGCGCGGAGAGCAGACAAATTACGCGGCCGCATGAGGACCACCACTGAGGCATCCACAAATACCCAGCCCGCGAAAGTAAAGTTCAAAGAGGCTAATTTGAGCACAAGTTCTATCACTGACCGTGATGGAAAAGCGCGGCCACAAAATATCTGACGCGGCCGCGATGGTATTTTTGCTGAGAGTGGTGATTGAAGCTCATAGACCCTGCAAGTCATGCTTAATAGAAGAACGCGGTCTGCATCCAAATTATACAGTCGCGATAAAAGCACACGCGGACGCGGATGAAATTACGTTGTCCTTGAAACCAAGTCCAACTCAAGCCCAGAATTGAATAAACTCGGATCGGGCTCGCTATTGCGCGGCCGTGAGAGTGCAAATGCAGACGCGGTCGGAATTACGCCTCTGCGAAACTTCCGCTGGGGCAATTTTGTCCAAGAATTTCAGCCAAGTATAAATAGATCACTTTCACATTATTAGGGTATGTAATATTTTGCTGAGCACATGAACGACTGGTTTTTACTTTTTTGAGTAATCTTAGAGTAGATTTGCCTTCAATCATTAGATTTTCATCTTGTATTTGAATATTATGGTTTATATTTCATCTCCATCTTTGATTTCTATTGTTATTATGATTCGCTAAACCCATATCTTGGGTTGTGATCAAACCCTAGTATGGGTATTTAATGGGTCTTGAATTTTAGGGCTTAATTGTTTATGGGTTAGTGATATTTAGCCTGATTCATGCTTTAATTGTAGAATTTGTGGTTGCAAACACTGATTCATGCCTTTATGACTTAGATTCTTCTTGAGAAAGAGGGACTATCTCTAGGAAAATTAGGCTAACAGGGAATTGGGGTGAACTAAAGAGATTGATAGCCCCAATTAAAGGGTTCAACCTAGAGATAGTAATACCCGACTTGAGCCAATATCATTTGTTATGCATGAACTCCCATTTGGACTTGAGAAAGCCAAATCGGGTAAATTCACTCAAACTATTGAGAGGTATAGAGGGAACATTTATGTGTGATGGTTATATCACAACCCCAATCATAACAAGCTTGCCCTAAATTCTCTATACCCGTTAGATATCTGCCTAGGTGGAAGTCACTGCCCTAGTCCTTTTAATCCTTGAAAACAACCAACAAAAACATTGTACGTTGTTTTAAGTATTTCAAGCTATAGACTAGAAACATAAGTAGTAAACAAAACTAACTATTTGTGGAAGTGCAATTTAGGGTGACCTCCTCATGATAATATTCCAAACCCTCCCCCACCTCAAGCAAAGGCAGCACACCGGGTGTTGCTCAATGAAGGATACACAAGTGCAATAGTCCCGCCCCAGATTAGCGCGGGCAACTTCCCAATAACCAATGTGATGCTTACTCTCTTGGAACAGCGGGGTTTCTTCACCAGAGCTCCACACCAAAATTCCAAAAAGCATCTCAAGGGTTTTGTAGATACATGTTGGGGGAGCAAGAAAACTAATGTTTCTGAGGATGCGTTAAGACTAAGGCTTTTCCCATTCTCTCTAATGGGGAAAGCTTTATATTGGCTTGAAAGGTTGCCCAACCATTCCATCACCACTTGGGATGCGTTGGCCGAGAAATTCATAGCAAAGTTCTTCTCTTCGGGGTATATGGAGACACTGAGAGATGAGATCCTTTCCTTTAAACAAGAGCCAAATGAACCACGTCATGAGATTCGGGAAAGGTATCAGACAATGGTTAAAGAATGTCCGAACAATGACATCACCAAAGCAATGATCCAGCAAACATTCTACTGTGGCACCAACACTACCAACCAGTGTGTAGTTAACCAACTCACTGGGGGAAACTTTATGAACACTCCTTATGGTGAGGCGTGTGATATCTCGATGAGATGGCGGATACTTCCTCGGCGTGGCAAAGTCGAGCTAATGCGCCACAAGGTGATCCCAATGTCATTCACCTACACAAAGAGCTCCATGACCACGACCAAGCAATAGTCGAGTTCACTACAACCATGAACCAGTTGGCCAAAGCTTAATTGCAGCAAGTTCAAGCTCCAAAACAAGTGAATGCCATGGAAGAGGTAAATATAATGGTTAACAAGATGCGACAAAGAGCTCAACAAAGTCAAGGAAATCCGGATCAATACGAGCGAGGTAGTAGCGGTTACAACCAAGATGATGTGTATGAATACCAAAGTGAAGAAGTTCAGTATGTGAACAATTACCAAGGACAATGGGGCAATGCTCCGAATTAACAACAATAGTGGAGATCCCAAGAAAATTGGGGGAATCAAAACCAACAAGGAAATTGGAACAGTGGGAACAACAACAACCAAAGCAACTGGGGGAACAACAATCAAAATTGGGGCAACCAGGGTAACCAGGGCAACTGGGGTGGCAATAACAATAGCAATTGGGGAGGCAACAACAACCAAGGGGGTTGGAATGATGGTAATCAAGGGAATAGGGGGCTGGGATTTCAAAGGCCTCCGATGTATCAACAACCTAACAACCCGCCTCCATTTCTGGCTCAAGGTCCTAGCTTGTCCAACA
This sequence comes from Nicotiana tabacum, assembly GCF_000715075.1. NCBI lineage: Eukaryota > Viridiplantae > Streptophyta > Magnoliopsida > Solanales > Solanaceae > Nicotiana > Nicotiana tabacum. Next base: position 116,927,334 of record NC_134095.1, on the reverse strand, counting down.
ATGAGTTGGGATAAATTGAGTCAATGGTTGAGCAAATAATGAAGAAAAACACTGACTCTGATGCCCAATTGGCATCCCATAATACTTCTATCTGCAACTTGGAGGTCCAACTTGGCCAGATTTTGCAATCTTTCAACACTCTCCCTAAAGGAGCACTACCTAGTGACACGGTAGTAAACCCAAAGGGAGGGAACAATACAGACCAGGCTATGGCGGTGACTACAAGGAGTGGTAGAGGTGTTGTTGATAGTACCTCTAATGCAAGAAAGGTTTTGAGTAATGATATGTTGGTGCAAGAGAATGATGAGCAAAGAAATGATGTGCAAGTAAGTGATGATATTCTGAATGAAGAAGTGAGAATTGACATTGATGACAACGTGGAGGAAATACAAAATGATGTGAACCCGTCTAGGGAATACGTGATAGACATACCGAAAACGGTAGTGCCCAAAGCTAAGGATCCTTTTCCAAGGCCACCTCCACCATACCCTCAGAGGCTTGCAAAATAGAACAATGAGAACCAGTTCAAGAAATTTATTGATATGATGAAGAGTTTGTCGATAAATGTACCTTTAGTGGAGGCTCTAGAACAAATACAAGGATATGACAAGTTTATGAAAGACTTGGTAACAAAGAAGAGATCCATGAATTATGAAACGATCAAGATAACGCACCAAGTGAGTGCCATTGTACATTCCATGGACCCAAAGCTAGAAGACTCCGGTGCTTTTACAATCCCGTGCACTATTGGTAGTGCGATTTTGCCAAAGTTTTGTGCGACTTGGGGGCAAGCATTAATTTGATGTCATATTATGTGTTTAAGACATTGGGGATTGGGCAACTAAGGACCACCTCCATGAGATTGCAAATGGCGGATAGGACAATGAAGAGGCTATTGGGGATTATAGATGATGTGGTAGTGCGGGTCGACAAGTTCATACTTCCAGCGGATTTTGTGATTTTGGACTGAGAGATTGACTATGAGTTGCCGATCATATTTGGGAAACCTTTTCTAGCTACAGGGAAGGCTTTAGTTGATGTGGAAGCAGAGTAGCTCACCTTTCGGGTGGTTGATGAAAAAGTTGTGTTCCATCTCTGCAAATCAATGAGGCAGCCCAATAGCAACGAAGTATATTCCTTTGTGGATCTTGTGACTGAGGTGATTGTTGAAGATACCAGTGAAGTGATAAATGTGGAGGACCATTTGGAAGTTGTGTTGTTGAACCATGATGTGACTGAGGATAAGGGCTTGGTAGAGTACGTCAATGCTTTGCAAGGAATGTGTTCTTACACATATGAGCCCCAAAAACTTTCCTTGGATCTTGAGAACCAAAAAACTTCACCAATAAAGCCCTCAATCGAGGAACCTCCCATATTGGAGTTGAAACTTTCGCCTTCACACCTGAGGTATGAATTCTTGGGCCCTTGTTCAACTTTACCTGTTATTCTTTCTTCGTGCTTAACTAACATGCAGTAGATGGCACCCTAACGGTGCTCCAAAGGAGGAAGAAGTCAATGGAAGGACTCTAGTTGATATTCGGGGGATAAGCCTTGGCTTTTGCATGCACAAAATTATACTTGAGAATGATGCCAAACCCTCTGTAGAGAATCAAAGAAGGTTGAATGAGGCTATGCAAGAGGTCATCAAGAAGGAAATTATCAAGTGGCTAGATGTAGGGGTTGTGTACCCCATTTCGGATGGTTCATGGACTTCGCCGGTACGTGTGTCGAAGAAGGGGGTATGACTGTGGTAAAAAATAATCAAAATGAGTTGATCCCCACTAGGACTGTCACCAGATCGAGGGTATGCATGGATTACCGAAAGCTAAACAAAGTGACCCGCAAAGATCATTTTCCATTGCCCTTTCTTGATCAAATGTTAGATAGACTTGTCGGGCATGCCTACTATTGCTTTTTGGATGGGTACTCAGGTTACAACCAGATTTTGATTGCACCGGAGGACCAAGAGAAAACCACCTTCACATGTTCGTATGGGACCTTTGCATTCTCACGGATGACATTTGGTTTGTGTAATGCACCAGCTATCTTTCAGCGATGTATGGTGGCTATATTTGCGGACATGGTGGAGGACTTCTTGAAAGTGTTCATGGATGATTTTAGTGTTGTGGGTGACTCCTTTGAAGAATGCTTGAATAATCTTGACAAAGTATTGGCTCGATGTGAAGAGACCAACTTAGTACTTAATTGGGAGAAGTGCCACTTTATGGTTGAGGAGGGCATTGTCCTCGGCCATAAGATCTCCAAGAACGATATTGAAGTGGACAAAGCGAAGATTGAAGTGATTTCAAAACTCTCTCCTCCTACTTCCGTCAAGGGAGTTAGGAGCTTTCTTAGGCATGCGGGGTTCTACTGAAGGTTCATCAAGGACTTCTCCAAAGTGGTGAACCTTTGTGAAAGTTGTTGGAAAAGGATGTAAAGTTCGTGTTTAATGATAATTGCATGAAAGCTTTTGAGCTTCTCAAGTATAGATTGACTACCACTCCCATCACCATCGCACCCAATTGGAGCTTGCCATTTAAGGCCATATCTCATGTGTACTAAAGTGATTGTACACACCGATCACGCGACACTCCGTTACTTGATAATAAAGAAGGACTCTAAGGATAGGTTGATGAGATGGGTTCTTTTGCTTCAGGAGTTTGACCTTGAAATTATTGATCAAAAAAGGTATGAAAACCAAGTAGTGGACCACTTGTCCCACTTGCAAGAGGAGGGGAGGATCCATGACGGCCTCGAAATTTATGATTTGTTCCCAGATGAATAACTCCTCTCCGTGTCTTTGAATAGTATGCCTTGGTTTGCCAATGTGGCTAACTTTATTGTGACCAGCATTGTCCCGAGTGAGCTCTTTTCTAACCAAAGTAAGAAGCTTAAACGGGAAAGCTTGGATCATTACTGGGACGAGACTTATCTTTTCAAGATTTGTAATGATGGTGTGATCCGGAGATGTATTTCAAAAGAGGAGCAAATGAGTATTCTTTGTGCTTGCCATTACTCGCCCTACAGTGGTCATCATGGTGGAGCGAGAACTGCTTCAAAGGTTCTCAGGTGTGGTTTTTATTGGCCTACCCTGTATAAATATGCTACTGAGCTTGTTAATAGATATGATGAGTGTTAGAGAGCTGGTGTAATTTCCAAAAAGGATGAAATGCCTCTCACTACTATTCTTGAGATTGACATTTTTGACATGTGGGGCATTGACTTCATGGGACCATTTGTGAGTTCATGTGGTAACACTTACATTCTGGTTATTGTTGATTATGATTCCAAGTGGGTTGAAGGTAGGGCTTTGCCCAATAATGAGGCACGAAGTGTAGTGGCTTTCTTGAAGAATAATATTTTTATAAGGTTTGGCACTCCTAGGGAGATCATCAGTGATGGGGGTTCTCATTTACAAGGCCTTCGATACTTTATTCTCCAAGTATGGTGTAAAGTATAAAGTGTCAACCCCTTATCATCCTTGTCACGCCTCTTTTTTACCTACACCCCGAGAAGGGTGTATATGGGGAATTTTTCCAATTAAAGGAAAATAGAAACGGGATCATATTACTAAAAGATTCAGAGTCGCCACTTGGGATAAATTTATGGTGTCCCAAGTCACCGATTCAAATCCCGAATCGAGGAAAAGATTAACTTTGTTTAACAGTCCGCGAACACAGAAATCCGGGTAAGGAATTCTGTTAACCCGGGAGAAGGTGTTAGGCATTCCCGAGTTCTGTAGTTCTAGCACGGTCGCTCAACTGTTATAATTGGCCTATTATCTGATTTTAGTACAGGTTTTAGCCTATGGTATAATTTTATTTTTTAACCACTTTTATTCAATTTTTAAGGAAGATTGAACGTCGTTTAAAACATGTCTTTGGATCGCGCCACATGAAATGCACCCGCAATCCTAAATATATTTTATTCAATCGTTTTAAGAATTGGAATCGGGTTACATGAAATGCACCCCCGAGTTGAGATTCACCTATCGTAACCATGCTACGGGAACCGTACCCATGGCCACGATAATTTATTATTAATCGCACCTAAAGCAAGCTACGATGTTCAAGGGTTGTTATTCTACATTCGAGATTAATGTGGAAGGTCAAGAATTGTCAATATAATCTATGTCAAACTAACTTAAAATACCTTTCGTAAATACCTCGTATACTTTTTCACATTTAAAACTAACATTTTATTTTTTACTGCTCACGAGATTCCTTTTTCCACAAAATGGTTAAATATCCAGCAAACATGGAAAGCAAATGCAATCTACTGTTGCATCATTTATAATTACCATATACTACTAATAAACAAATAGAAGCATCTTCCAAGATGAAATCTAGTGAATCATAAAAGTTCCCCTGCTAAATAACTAAAGATTGAAGAAAAAATACAACTATTTGCAAGATTTCAAAATTATCCACAAGTAGACGCCCCCAATATAAATAGGAAGTTAACTCAAATATTAAACAACATACGTACATGCTTAACATTTATTCAAGCTCAAAAATTTAACCAACATTAATTTAGAAAAGGTTAGAGGAAATTGACCTCAAACGATAACACCTAGACGAAACTCGAACCGGAGAACCAATGGACAGTCCCTCGATGCCTCCGGCGACCTCGAATCGGTCAGACAACCTCAGACTAAGACCTTCGGCATCAACCTGCTATTTTCGATACACCTCGGCAGAAACAGATTCGGCAATTTTGACGACTATCGCCGGTTTCCTGTTCATTCGACGTCAATGGCGCGACTTCGGCAAAACAACTACAGTAGAGAGGGAAGAAGGCAGGGACGGGGAGCAGCAAACGTTGCCGGCGATGGGGTGAGATAAAAAAGAGAGAGATGGCTTGGAAGAGGTGTTCTACTCTTCTTAGCTCTAGGTTTTGCCTTAGAGGTTCATTGGAGTCTAGGTTTTTTCTTTGGTTCTTTCATGAAGAAGAAGATGAAGCTTGGTTGGGAGGGGTCGTTCCTGATGTAAAGATGCGCCGGTGGAGCTGATCGAGAATGATGTTGGTTGTTGCTGCTTTCCAGCAGACATTTGGAGAAGGTTTAGCTGCTAGCTTTTGTGAAGGAGAAGCAAACACCGGGGGGGTGTGCTCGAAGAAGACGACGCAGGGGTGGTGGGGGTCGTTCCTTGTGCAGCTGCTCGTCAGCTTTTGCTTTTCAGCCTCCCGTTCTTTTCATTATTCCCAAACCTGCGTGTGTGTGAGTGTAATGGCTGCTTCACTTCTTTGGAGAAGAAGCCATGGTTGAGGCTGCATCGAAGAAGAACGACGGGGTCTGTTTGCTTGTGCCCAAAAATGTGGTGGATCTGATTTGTTTAGGGGTCTTTTGTTTTCTATGAAGAAGAAGAAACGTGAGGGAGGGGGTCTGTGAAAGAGACGGGAATCTGGGGGGGGGGGTTTGAAGAAGATGACGCGGGGGGGTCCTGTCAAAGCTGCGCAGCTTTCAGTTTTTTCCAGGCTTTTTTTTGTTATTTTTCTCTTTTTCTTCTTTTTATATTTTAGATTGTAGGGTTTTTAGGTTAAGTAGTATGGACCTAGGAATTATGGGCTTAGAAATTATGGGTTGGGTCCAAAATTAGGCCTAAAAATGGGTTGCTCGAGCCCAAGTTCTATTCTTTCCCTGCAAATTTAGATTACAAATACGGTCCCATTTATTAATTAATCCTACTATTCAATAAAACTAACCGTTAAAACAAATCTATTTTTGGGTATTTTCAAATATCATATTAAAATAAAAATGCGATACTTTTTTGTATAATTTTTAGATTAAAAATGACTACAAAACATTAATGAACCTATTTTTGTAAATTTTGTTTTCTTGTAATAAATAGAGTAAAAGAGTCAAAATGAGTTGAAATAGCTATATTAGGTCTAAATTAAATATTTACGTGCTAAAATATAAAAATCTTGGGGAGGGTCAAAAATTACATGTCTACAGCTGCCCCTCTTTGCCCGGAAACACGAAGCGTTTTCGGACAAAGAACGACTAGATAGGTATTTTGACCCGACCCTTATTTAAAGAAACCAAAACTAAGAGAAAAGGAGAATGTGACTGAGCCCTGGTATCTGTGCTGCCTACATATCCTTGGCTATAAAGGAATTAGGCCACGTGTAGTTCAGATGTGAGTGAGGTGATGGAGTATACCGCGGCGGAGAGCCAGTCGAGGTGCCGTCGAGGTTCCGGTCCGCGGTCCCGTTATTACATCAAAATCAAAAATGAAAAAGACTAATTAAGCCTATCAGCTACGAGTTACAAGATTCCTATCTAGGAGTCTTCTGAAGCTTGATCTTGAGTCTTGGCTGATTCTTCATGCGGACCCTGATCTGAATCTTGATGCTTGTTAGCCGCAGGTGTTGGTTCAATCTTCTTTATCTTTTCAAACCAAGACGGGACATGCAGAGCTTGTGACCTCAGCCCTGTCTTGAGCAGCTCACATCTTTTATTAACTTCTGCATTCGGATTCACTTCTTGTCTTTCTTTTTGTTTTTTTTATTATTTTTGATTGTGACTAACTTTTGTTGATCATCTTAGATTGTTGACTTGCATTCTTGCCGCGAGCTTCTGCTACTTCTAATTTGAATTGAATTCTGAAATAACTTCCCTTGTTTTCTAGGCGGGCACCTGTTTGCTGACTTGAACCGTCTTCTCTTGTTACTTGACACTGTTTTCCCTTGCACCCTTGAACCATTTTCCCTTGAAACCTGAACTGTCTTCCTTCGAAACTGTTTTCCCTTGAAACTTGAGTTGTCTTCCCTTGTTCTCCAGGTGGGCGCCAGATTACAACAAAACAGACAAAACAAAAGAAATTTTTCTTCCCCAGTTTGCACTAGGAAGATTTGTGAGTTGTTAGCAAAATTATAAACTACTTTTACTATTGATGCAATGATGAGAGTAAACTAAAGAATAGACAAGTAAAACTATAAACTAAACTTGACTAAAGTAAAGACTGACCCTATTCTCCAAGCGGGGCCCCTGATTTCAAGAAAACTAAACATTGATAACTTAAGAAAACTAAAAATTGACCTTTTTTTTTTCAAATCCAGACTTCTTCTTTTTTTAAAAAAAATATCCTAGGAGAAAATTTGTCAGACTAGGTTTTCTATCTTAGGAGAAAGATTCATCAGACTAAGACGTTAATCATAGGAGAAAATTCATCAGACTCGGTCCTTATTTTTTGGTATCTTAGGAGAACGATTCATCCAACTTAGAAGTTTATCCTAGGAGAAAATTCATCAGACTAGGTTTTCTATCTTAAGAGAAAGATTCATCAAACTAAGATTTCTATCCTAGGAGAAAGTTCATCAGACTAGGTCTTCTATCTTAGGAGAAAAATTCATCAAACTAAGATTTTGATCCTAGGAGAAGGTTCATCAGACTAAGATTTTTATCTTAGGAGAAAAATTTATCAGACTAAGATTTTGATCCTAGGAGAAAATTCATCGGACTAGGTTCCCTTTTTTGTTATCTTAGGACAAAGATTCATCAAACTAAGACGTTTATCCTAGGAGAAAATTCATCCGATTAGGTTTTTTTGTTATCTTAGGAGAAAGATTCATCAGACTAAGATTTCATTTGGAGGAAAATCCATCAGACTAGGACATATTACCTTAGGAGGAAAATGTAAAGAGCAACGGCATGACTTTATGCATAATAGCAAGACAAAAAAAGGCAAAGATTTGAGAAACTTTCCTTTGTAGTCTCTTCTCTTCTTTTCTTTTCCTTCTCTTTTTTGTTTCTTTTTTTCTTTTCTTTTTCTTCTTTTTTTTTTGAACCACTTTCCTTGCACTGCTTTGTTCCTGTTTCACACAAAGAAAAATAGGTCAGTTTTGAAAATGGTGGTCGGTTTGTGGCCTTGAGACTTGGGTAGCTTGGCTTCTGCTCAATCAGCTTGAGTCGGTCTCAAAAGACTTTTGTTCTGCACCAACTTTGATTGTTTCACACCAGTACCATTTGTATTTGCAGCTCAAACAACCTTATCCCAATTGGAGATCTTTGCTTAGGTGACCTTTTCTGATATCTTGAATGACTTCCTGCTTTTGAGCAATTTGTCTGTCAGAGAGAATCACAAGTTATCTTTCTTGCACCAAATAGGCTGACAAGAGTCTTTTTGGGGAAGCCTTTGTATGAATCCTCAAGGTATATTGATAGTAACTACTGAGTGTGCTGGGCAAATTCGCTTTGTGCAACTGAAAAGCTGGTAGCAGGTTTTGAAATCTTTTCTTGCTTGTTTTGACAAGGACTGACTCGGAGTGGAGGACACAATGATGCAAAAACAAGTATTAACAAGAAATGACCCCTGTCGGAAGGACAGAAGGAAGAGTTTTTTTTTTCTTTTTTTTTATATAACTAGCCTTAATGATCATGACATGTATTTTGGACTCAATGGCCTGATCTATTAAACTAATCCAATTTTCCCTTTTACCATTCTTATGACCTTTGAGGTCGAGCTTGTTCGTACCAATCCTTTGTATCAGCTTCAAGACTCGCCTTCAACTAGTGGTTCCCCGAGGAGTTTTCACCACCAAGTCTCTCTCATTTATTAATCTCTGCTCATCGTCGCCTTACAGTGCCCGTGAGGGTTTTCACTAGTAAGACTCTCTCATTTTCTTTTTCTTTTCTTTTCTTTTTCTTACTTTTTGTGAGTAACTTGACAGTGTTATATGTCGTATGACAACCGTTGCTCATTGCATGCTTCTCTTGGCATTTTAAAGGCATATCGGGAGGTCTTTATTTGGACGATTTTGGATAGGGTTGGAAAGGAAGGTCGGCATAAAGGCTCAAAGTAAACTCAAAAAGAGGGGTTGTGGACTTACAACTCTTGGAATAGACTCTTTCAAAAGTGAAATAAAATCTCTGCCCCAGTTTCAGATGCTGTGGATTTTTGGATTTTTCTATTTTTTCTTCTTTATTTTTTGGACAGAACTGTGAGGCTGCCTACGTATCTTTTTTTTACGGAATCAGGTCTAACGTAGTTCAAACATCTGACCTAAACTATTTTTCATCTTTCTTTCTGTTTCTTTTTTTTTCTTTTCTTTTTCTTCTCTTTTTTTGCCTTTTCTTTATCCCTTTTTATTTGCCCCAGCTTCTATTTTTGAGGGCATGGACCTTCGACAGTTCTTTTTTCTTCTTCTTTCTTCTTTTTTTTTCACTTGAACCTTCAAAGAACTGTCCCAGTTTGTACTCTTGGGGCATGGACTTTTTTCTTTTTTCTATTCTTTTTTTTACTCTAAACTTGATTCCAAAAGAGGGTAATCAAAGAAAATAACACGGTTCCAAAGGGGTGACAGAGGGTATAAAGTGTTTGGATAGCAAAAAAAGGGCCTCCCAGCCTTGAGAACGCTAAACATAGTATCCTTTCGCAATCACGACATTGATGAACATGTCTGTCTTCTTGGTGCGCCATGGTCACAAGACATTTCTCCATACCTTAGTGACAAACTTTCCAACAAACTTCAATTGATTAAATATCCTCAAGACCGATCTTCACAATAATTTGAAGGTGAATTTTACTCGACCTTAGTTCTAAAGTATTCCAACTATTTATTCATCCTCAAAAGTATTATTTTTTTTAGTTATCAAATTCCTGATTAAATCAGTTCCAAAGATCTGGCCAAAATTTCCGCATGCATGTCATGGCATTAAGACCAGCGGGAAAAGAACTAAGCATGGAATGACACAAAAGGACAAACTGTATTTCATTGAGTAAACAACAAGACAAACAACCTAAAATCCGAGTTACAACCCTAAATAACCCGGCTAATGAAAATAGCAACAGAACAGAAAGACAAGACTCACACAAACAGAATAGAGGGATAGAAGGGTTTGACTCAATAAAACAAATAAAATCTGGATTACAACCCTGAAATAACCCAGATAATAGAACAAACATCAAAACAAACTACCAAGATTCCTTTCTAGTGAGGAGGGAATGACTTTTCAATTGCTAGGCTTGACATTTAGCCACAAATTTGCTCATCAGGATCTGCAGAGCCTTCTCCAATTTCAAAATCATTAACTTCAGTTAGCAAATTCCCAAGAGGATTCTCATACTCCCTGTCACCATGAATTATCCCCACAAAGTGTGCATCATCATGTGCAGGTAAAGGATTCTGCACGATATTCGGGGCGCCACTGTCTTGGATCACAATCAGTTTTTCCTGGATCATCCTTTCTATTTCTCTTTTCAAATCCCGGCAGCTTTCAACATTGTGCCCCTGGGCATTGGAATAGTATTCACACCTTTTAAAAGGGTCAAAGCTCCTTTCACGTGGGTCCACGTGATTTGGAGGAATAGGTGCAATCATGTCATAATGCTTTAATTTCTCAAACAAGCTTGCATAGGACTCTCCTATTGGTGTAAAATTATCTTTCAACTTTTGTTCGCCTCTATACCTCTAGCCTGGATGTGGGTTATAGGGTACCTGAAAATTTTGTGGAAGCTGTTGGGGATTTCATGATGCTCGTGTTCGCCTTCTGGAGTGTTTTAGTGGCTGGACAATATACTGAGGTGGAGCGACAGAGTATTGAGGGTTCTGAGGTGGATAATAATGCTCAGGGGAGTCATGGAAAACTTGAGGAGGCTGCTTATACCTTCGAGATGTTCTCGTAGGACCTTTTCTCGACCCTGATGTCATCATGATTTCTTCAATCTTCTCATTTGTGTCGCTAAAATTATCAGATTCAACCCGGACATCCTGAGTTGCGACTTTAAAAACTGCTTGACTTATAATTTTGCCTGTCTTAAGACCATTCTCTACCATTTCACCCATTTTGATTGCTTCCGAGAAGGATTTGCCAACTGCGGACATCATGTTTTGAAAGTAATCTGGCTCTTGCGCTTGAAGGAAGACAGTGATTAGCTCGTGGTCATCCATGGGTGGCTTAACTCGAGCTGCTTGCTCTCTCCATTTAATGGCATATTCCCTGAAACTTTCGCTTGGTTTCTTCTTCAAGTTTGAAAGGGAAATGCGTTCTGGGGCAATGTTGATGTTGTATTAGAACTGTTTGACAAAGGCATGTGCCGTGTCATCCCAGACATACCAGCGAGACGTGTCTTGATACATAAACCATTCGGAGGCTACACCCGTAAGGCTTTCCACAAAATAAGCCATCAACAATTCTTCATTTCTTCCCGCACCTCTCAGTTGATTGCAATACCTTTTCAGGTGGGCTATAGGATCTCCATGTCCATCATACTTTTCAAATTTGGGAGTCTTGAAACTAGGCGGCAAGTGGACATCGAGGAACATACATAGATCTTTGAAGGAAACACTCTTTTGACCTGCCAACCCTTGCATGTTTTTCAACCGTTGTTCTAAGCTTTTCACTCTTTGGGTCATTTCTTCCTGTACCATCTTTCAGGCAGGCTTCTCAATATTTGCAGGAAGATCAAACGAGTATGAGTGGTACTCAGGAGAGTGGTACTGCTCTTGCTGTGTAGCAAATTGTAACTCATGACGAGACTGTCCTTGACCACAGGCCCATGCTTGACACATTTCGGTCATTTGCTGTTTCAGCATTCTATTTTTCTCAAACACAGTAGACTCTTGTTGAACCCTCTAACCCTGAGTCTCTTGAGCACTTGTAACAGCTTCGATGTCAGTTATCATTTTTCCTTGGATCTTGTGTTTCCAGCTTACCACAAACCGACCACCTCAACTTTCTTCATAATTCAAAACAAAACATGTTAGAATGGACTCAGTCGGTCCTTATTATTATCAACATTTTTTCACTTTTGTTTTTCTTCTTTTTATTCATTTTTTTCAATGGTTGATCGAACCTGATATGGGTTGCCTACGTATCATAAGGGAACATGAATCAGATCTTGCGTAGTTCGGGAAGATCATGAATAAAGTAAATAAACAAACTTTTTTTTTTGAATTTTTTATTTTATTTTTTCGAAAGAAAAACTTATAAAGAAGAAAGGGAACATTTTTGGATTTTGATTTTTCTTCAGCATTTTTGCAAAGAAAGACTTCTAAAGAAGAAGGATATTTTTTTGAAATTTTTTTTTCTAGAATTTCGAAAGAAAAACTTCTAAAGAAGAAAGAAAATATTTTTGGAATTTTATTTTGAATTTATGAAAGAAATGCTTCTAAAAAAATAAATATTTTTGATTTTGAATTTTCTTTTCAATTTTTTTGTATATTTTATTTTTTTAAAAAGCAATTAGAGTCTAAAAGAAAGGCTTTCTAAAGAAGCAAGTAATGGAAAATATTTTTGAATTTTTTGAAAATTGGGGGTCTCAAAAAAAAGACTTTTCTAGAGAGCAAGTAAAGGAAAATATTTTTGGATTTTTTTGAAAATTATGGGCCGGAACCGATGAGGTTTGCCTACGTATCTCACTTCCGGTGAGAATCAGACCCGCGTAGTTCGCCCATTTTTGGCAGAACAGAAAAATATAACTTATTTTGAAATGACTTTTCTTTTTCAAAATTTCGGCAGAGTTTTAGGATTTTTCAAATACCTACCTCTTACTCTCTTTTATTTTTTCTTCTTTCTCCTTTTTTTTATTTTCTTTTTTCTCTTTTTTTTTATTTTCTTTCCCTATTCTAGAAGCGAGTCAACATTCAAGCCGAAACAGACAGATACACAAGTAGCATGTAAGATGCATCAGGATGGTCTTTTAATTTGGGTACACCTGTCCTAGACGGACCCAATCCCTGTGTTGAGTCCCCAAAGTCAGATGCACGTGATGCAAACAAGCGCTCCTACTAAGGATCCGGCATGAGGCTATGTTATTCTAGGTTTAAAATCGGGGTGTATTGATCTAGACCTGGCTTACCCGAGCGGACAACTCGAGCCGAGGGGGTCAGCGTACCAGGAATACCGAAGCTTCACTGACTTTGCAATTTGTCCGAACCTCGTTCTAAATTTGGGATATGGCTCTAATAGAAAAGAAGTCACACGAAGTGCACACTTCTTCATGATTTAGAAGACTCAAAGAGAGGAGGGATTTCACAACAGTTTATATACAGTTCACAGAATATCAAAGCAGTAAAAGCAATCAATTAGCACATTAGGCCCAAATCATGTACCAAATTTAGACATTGGATAAATCCAACTATAACAATTATTCAAATCTCGAATTCTTGAACCCTGAACCAGAGATTCTGGGTTCGGTCCCCAGTAAAGTTGCCAGAGCTGTCACACCTCCTTTTTACCTACACCCCGAGAAGGGTGTATATGGGGAGTTTTTCCAATTAAAGGACAATCAAAACCGGATCATATTACTAAAAGATTCAGAGTCGCCACTTGGGATAATTTTCTCCCAAGTCACCGGTTCAAATCCCGAATCGAGGAAAATATTGACTCTGTTTAATAGTCCACGAACACAGAAATCCGGCCAAGGAATTTTGTTAACCCGGGAGAAAGTGTTAGGTATTCCTGAGTTCCGTGGTTCTAGCACGGTCGCTCAACTGTTATAATTGGCATATTATCTGATTTTAGTATAGGTTTTAGCCTATGGTATAATTTTAACTTTTAACCGCTTTTGTTCAATTTTTAAGGAAGATTGAACGTCGTTTAAAACATGTCTTTGGATCGCGCCACATGAAATGCACCCGCAATCCTAAACATATTTTATTCAATCGCTTTAAGAATTGGAATCGGGTTACATGAAATGCACCTCCGAGTTGAGATTCACGTATTGTAACCATGCTACGGGAACCGTACCCATGGCCACGATAATTTATTATTAATCGCGCCTAAAGCAAGCTACGATGTTCAAGGGTTGTTATTCTACATTCGAGAGTAATGTGGAAGGTCAAGAATTGTCAATATAATCTATGTCAAACTAACTTAAAATACCTTTCGTAAATACCTCGTATACTTTTTCACATTTAAAACTAACATTTTATTTTTTACTGCTCACGAGATTCCTTTTTCCACAAAATGGTTAAATATCCAGCAAACATGGAAAGCAAATGCAATCTACTGTTGCATCATTTATAATTACCATATACTACTAATAAACAAATAGAAGCATCTTCCAAGATGAAATCTAGTGAATCATAAAAGTTCCCCTGCTAAATAACTAAAGATTGAAGAAAAAATACAACTATTTGCAAGATTTCAAAATTATCCACAAGCAGACGCCGCCAATATAAATATAAAGTTAACTCAAATATTAAACAACATACGTACATGCTTAACATTTATTCAAGCTCAAAAAAATAACCAACATTAATTTAGAAAAGGTTAGAGAAAATTGACCTCAAACAATAGCACCTAGACGAAACTCGAACCGGAGAACCAATGGACAGTCCCTCGACGCCTCTGGCGACCTCGAATTGGTCAGACAACCTTAGACTACGACCTTCGGCATCAACATGCTATTTTCGATACACCTCGGCAGAAATAAATTCGGCAGTTTTGACGACTATCGCCGGTTTCCTATTCATTCGACGTCAATGGCGCGACTCCGGCAAAACAACGACAGTAGAGAGGGAAGAAGGCGGGGACGGGGAGCAGCAAACATCGCCGGCGATGGGGTGAGATAAAAAAGAGAGAAATGGCTTGGAAGAGGTGTTCTAGTCTTGTTAGCTCTAGGTTTTGCCTTAGAGGTTCAATGGAGTCTAGGTTTTTTCTTTGGTTCTTTCATGAAGAAGAAGATGAAGCTTGGCTGGGGGGGGGGGTCATTCCTGATACAAAATGCACCGGTGGAGCTGGTCAAGAATGACGTTGGTTGTTGCTGCTTTTCGGTGGATGTTTGAAGAAGGTTCAGCCGCTAGCTTCTGTGAAGAAGAAGCAAAAACCGAGGGGGTGTGTGCTCGAAGAAGACGACGCAGGGCTGGTGGGGGTCGTTCCTTGCGCAGCTGCTTGTCAGCTTTTGTTTTTCAGCCTCCCGTTCTTTTCGTTATTCCCAAACCTACGTGTGTATGAGTGTAATGGCTACTTCACTTCTTTGGAGAAGAAGCCATGGTTGAGGCTGCATCGAAGAAGAACGACGGGGTCTGTTTGTTTGTGCCCAAAAATGTGTCGGATCCGATTTGTTTAGGGGTCTTTTATTTTCTATGAAGAAGAAGAAACGTGAGGGAGGGGGTCTGTGAAAGAGACGGGAATCTGGAGGGGGTTGAACAAGATGACGCGCGCGCGGGTGGGGGGGTCCTGTCAAAGCTGCGCAGCTTTCAGTTTTTTCCAGCCTTTTTTTTGGTTATTTTTCTCTTTTTCTTCTTTTTATGTTGTAGATTGTAGGGTTTTTACGTTAAGGGGTATTGGCCTAGGAATTATGGGCTTGGAAATTATGGGTTAGGTCCAAAATTAGGCCTAAAAATGGGTTGCTCGTGCCCAAGTTCTATTCTTTCCCTACAAACGAGATTAAAAATACGGTCTCATTTATTAATTAATCCTACTATTCAATAAAACTAACCATTAAAACAAATCTATTTTTGGGTATTTTCAAATATCATATTAAAATAAAAATACGATACTTTTTTCGTATATTTTTTAGATTAAAAATGACTACAAAACATTAATGAACCTATTTTTGTAAATTTTGTTTTCTTGTAATAAATAGAGTAAAAGAGTCAAAAATGTGTTGAAATAGCTATATTAGGCCTAAATTAAATATTTACGTGCTAAAATATAAAAAATCTTGGGGAGGGTCAAAAATCACATGTCTACAATCCCTATCGCGCCCCCTTTTTCCTCGCGGAGTCTGGGTTTCAACATTTATTGGGAACAACTCGTTTCCTTTTGGGAATTGGGTATTCGAAGAGTCGCCACATAATGGATTAAGTTGCGTTAAGTCACCTAGAGCAATTTACTCATGTGACTAGTTTGCATTACCAGAGATTAGGGTAAGGGCTCGAAATAACCTTGACGGGAAGGTGTTAAGCATCCCTCGCGGTCCACAACGGTGGGTCCTGACCGAACTTAGTTATGTGAATTTGTAATTTAATAGGTAAGTAGTCTAAGCACACATTTGTGAATAAAAGAAGTTTATGCAGTCTAAGCACACATTTGTGAATAAAAGAAGTTTATGCAGTCTAAGCACACATTTGCAAATAAAAGAAGTTTATGCAGTCTAAACACACATATGTAAGTTTAAGGAAGTTTATGCAGTCTAAGCACACATATGTAAATTTAAGAAGGGAAGTCCTAAGTTGATTAGTCTATAGGATCACATCTGTACAATACCCTATAAGCCTTTCTCAAATCGAGGGGTTACACGTGGCATTAGCGCACAGGTCCTCATATCCTTTTACTACCCATTACCCTCCCCTTAGTGGTTATATAAGCGAGTTTAATTAACGACCTCTAAGTGTGCTTTTACCCATCCCTTCCTTGTGGCCCCGGAGGTGTTTAGGACCTCTATACTTAGGTAGTTCTAGACACTCTTAGGTATTTAAAAGGCAAAATCTAAGCGACAACAAAAGACATATAGGATTGTCAAATAGGGAAGCAATTAAGGGGCTCATGTTTACCTGCACATGTAAACAAATAATTAACACGTCTCAAACAGCTGATTTTACAGAATTTCAGTAGGCCCTAGAACATGATATCTAGATGAGCATCACAGAATATGCAGCATTGTTTTAAAAATGAGGTGATATAACCTGATCAATTGCCTACTGATTTAGAATCTGTTAAACCTGGGCAATTTTACAAAATAAGTAGAGTATAACTTTACATCTTCTTACACCATTAATTACCTAAGGCTTGCCTAGGCATGGGCTGTGTGCGATCATAATTCTGAGAACTAATTGAAACAACTTTGAAGTTATCCAGTCCTATAGGCATGCTGATCTAGGCGATTAATGCTACAAAAAGCTGATTTCATGCATATTTATGCTAGAACATGATATCTATGTGTTGGGGCTGTCTTTAAACCTATTTATAGACAGTTATTCATTTAAGAGACATAGATACGATTTAGAGCGAATGCAAACAGAGTTCTAAGGCAGGATTTCTAATGCACAGAGAGAGATGGCCATTTATTACGCATGATTACAACAATAGTCTAATGATAGAGTTTCTAGGTGATTATGACTTTAGACAGAATTAGAAATAAAATGATGACTATGACATGTTTCCTAATATGCAAAGCAGTAAACATGATTATCCTAAGGCAGGACATCTAATGCACAGGTTTATGGCATGGTTTTTTTAATACAAATAGGCATAGAAAATCTAAAGGCGTGATATCTATTACAGAATGTAAATATAGTGAAACCTAAAGCATGATTTCTACTACGAATCAACATGTGTAAACCTAGAAGCATGATTTCTACCCGATTTTCCCACAAAAATCATATATGAACCATCGCCGTTTTACTAATTACCCCAATATCTATTTACAAAGAATATTATTACAGACCAGAATTAAATAAATTACATAAGTAAATGAAAACTATACTATAGGGAGCCTAAATCAGGCCCAAGGTAAACCTGGGAATGCCAGGACTTCAATATAGTCTCAAAAGCCAAAGATCTCATAGCAAATAGTGTATCTTGGTGTGTTAGAGTTCCCTAAGGACCTCAAGGATCCGGGGTAGTGCTCACACCAAGACCTTCCTCAAATAGGGATTGGTTATGTGCAGTGTGGAAGGGTCAGCCCTGGTGTGCCAGAGTTCAGAGGGATTTCAAGGATACCTAAGCAGTACACACACTAGAGGGGCAGAACCTAATAGTCTAAGAGTAAAGTGAGAGTGCTTGACATAGTTTTAAAAGATTTAGTAAAACGGTGTTTAGAAAAGATTCAGAAATGGAAAACAATTTTTAAAAGATGCTAGGAATGACCAGTTTTGAGAAGAATACTAAGAGTAGGAGCAACAATTTTGAAATCATTTTTGAGGAAAGCATAATCAGTAAACAACCCAACTAATCATAGAACACTCAGATTCACAAACACTTAACCAACAGATTTACAAACAAGGGAAAGGGATTGGGAATATATAGAGTGGAAAATACATGAACAGGGAAACATTTGGGACAACAAATGCACAGAACAACTAGGAATCCAAGTCAGACATGGTAATAGAAAGTTAAAGCATAGAGAAAGAATGTAACAAATCATGTTGAAGACAAGGGTGTATTGGATAGAACTGGACATACAATTAGGACTAATTGAATATATTAGGAGGCTAAGTAACTAACATGGTCAACCAGTAAAAGGGGGGTAAGAAGGGACTAAGTAAACATGCTGGACAAGTATCAAATAACCAAGTGAAGTTTAGACATGCTGATTACACATTAAACAAGAGAAGGCAGAATTTAGACATGCTTAATAAAACAGTAAACAGGGAAACAAATTGGATACATAGCCAATTGAACTAGTGCATGAATGGAATACATGGAGCTGAGTTTCAAAATTTAACTTAGAGACACACCAGTTAAAGAAGAAAGTGCAGAGTGTAAAACATGTGTATTTCCAATGTTTAGCCCTGGCTTTCAGCCAACTAGACCAATAATTATAACAAGTAGCAGAGAAAGAAGAGAGAGTTTGAGTGTGAGTGTGTGTTCTGAACTTAGTGTTCGTGTCCTTGAGAGGTAAAATAAGAGTGCTTATATAGCAGTTCAAGAGTGGAGAAAATAAGGTAAAGGAATTAGAAACCAGCAATTAAGGGGTCACAGAATCCAATCATACAAAAGAGTTCAGCATAGATCTCATTTGATTAAGGGCAATTATCCAAACGGTAATAATAGGGATTAAATAAGGCAACAATAAGGGAATTCAGAATAGAGACCTTTATCAAATGGTAATACAAGGGCCTACTTAAGGAAAGGACCTTAATCGTACTATGTAAAGAATCAGCAAATATCCACAGTTATACAGACAATTAAATAAGGCATAAATGACCAAATTAAGGTCATAAACAAGGAAACAATCAAGAGCAAATCAATCAGCCAGAATATCAAAGTGATACGGATTTCTTGTAAAGAAATATCAACTTTCACAAATAGAAAATAGCTAAGTAAAACTTAACATGAAGTACAAAAATTAGCTGGAAAAAGATGTGAAACCTAATAGAGATCAATTAGGGCAAAAATCATAGAATAATGGATTTGACAAAGAGAAATGTGTAAGTAAAAAAATACAGGGTGAATTAATATAGTTGGTAATACTGAAAGACTCAAAATCGAAGCAAATATTAGGGAATCAAAGTATCTCATGAAATCAACTAAGGTTTGAGTATCTTTTGCATAAGCCAATTAAGAAGATGAAAATAGGATCGATTAAACATTAGAAGTCAGAAAACCTTTGAAAAATAACTCGCAATGAACCCTAGCTTTAGGGAAAAGCAAGAATAATCGATTAAAACCAGAAATTTTCAGAGAAAAACATGTAATAGTGCTCGATTCATCTCGGATCTATACATATTTGGAAATGATCGAAGGCAATAGACTAGGGTTTTTAGAAAACATAACAGAGATAAGAGCATAGGTTTAGAAACCATAGATTCGTAGCAAAACAAAGAGAAATCTCTTACTCATGGTCGAGAAAATGGCCTGCTAACAAGCCAGGTTTCAACCTAGAACTGCTTGAGTTCTTTGAGATCCTCTCAAGGATCTAAGAAGTCGAGGAGCCATGGTTCGTAGAAGTCCAAGACTGGCCGGAGAAGCCATAGGAGTGTCATAAGTGAAGGTTTATGCCGGTGACGGCGCTTAGAATTAGAGTTAGGTCGAGAGAGTTTGAGAAAAGAGGCAGACGTGGTGACGACGGGTGAGATGTGAGAAATGAGAGAGTTTTGGGGGGGTCATTTAGGTTAATTATGGTAAGGGGATTGTGGACCGTTGATCAAAATGATCAACGGCCATGATTAAACGGGCAATTGGGTCGGACAGGTGTAGCTTGGGCCTATGGAGATTGGGCTGATTTTTAAAATGGTTTTGGACTGGTCTCTCTTGGGTTAAATCCGAAAATAAAGAGCTATTTATTAAATACCCAAGTAATTAAATAAAACATTATTTATAAAATAATTAATAAATTATAAAAACAATTTTAATGCATAGAAATGTTTCAAAATAATTATTCAATATTTTAAAAAATATAATGGACCAATTTTTGATAAAATAATGCAGTAATGTATGCATGGACTATAATTGCAAAGTTGTTGCAATTATAACCAAAAGTGTAAATCTGGCCATTTGTAAAATAATTTGAACTTAATATTACTATAATAGCAATATTAAGTCGTGAAATGCTATAAAGTCATTTGTAATACAATTTTGTCATTATTTATATAAATAAAATACTAGGATAGATTAATTTTAAAAATGTAGAAATTATGAAAAAATATCAATTAATGATAATGCATAGTTGTGAAGGTATATATGCACTTAAAAGTATTTTAAGTAAAAACTAGGTATCAATAATCCCCAGGCTAGTGGATAAGTTGTGGTCTCCAACAGGGAGATAAAGAGCATAGTGTCAACAAACCGGACTGATTGATCAAAAAAACTGGATGATGCTTTGTGGGCTTACAGGACTGCCTACAAGACTCCAATTGGTATGTCTCCGTACCGGTTAGTATTTGGGAAAGCATGCCATCTTTCGCTGGAACTAGAGCATAAGGCCATGTGGGCGCTGAAGAAGTTAAACCTTGAATGGGATGTAGCTGCAAATCTCCAGGTAGAGCAACTAAATAAACTTGATGAGTTTAGGTTTCATGCATACTCCGGCTCATCCTTGTATAAGGACAAGATAAAGTACTTACATGACAAATATGCCCAGTACAAGGAATTCAAGGAGGGTGACTTGGTTCTTCTATTCAACTCTTGGTTATGACTGTTTCTGGGAAAGCACAAGTCAAAAAGGAGTGGCCCTTTTGAATTGGTTCATGTAACTCTGTTGGTGCTCTTGACTTGAAAAACAAAAATGGTGAAATCTTACGCGTTAATGGGCACCAAGTGAAGCACTATCTTGGCAAGTTTGATGATAGCCACCTGGTGGCAATGATCCATTTCAAGTGATTGATGGTAACATGCGTCGTGCCGCGACGTTAACTCAGGCGCTTCTTGGGAGACTACCCATGTGTGTTTCTATCTTTTTGATTTTCCTCTTAGTTTAGGCGTTGTTTTGGACTAACTGGTTGTAAAGTTTGTGTAGGAATTGTTAGTGCAATGCAGGACTGTTGCGGGAAAATTTGCCTAAGTGTGGGAATTACGCGGACCGCGCTCAAAATTTTGCGGTCAATGGTTGCTTTTCGCGGGGGCATAAATGGTCAGCGGACACGGACTTAAAAAGTCCAGAACAGTAACTGTCAGAAGTTGAATTCGCGTCCGCGGTTGAAATTTCGCGGTCCACGTTACTCTTTGGCGGCCACGCTTGTTTTTTCACCCTCAGCGGTCCAGACTTTGCAACAACTCTTTATAAAGATAAAAGAGCGGACCACGGTGGTATTTCGCAGACTGCGCTCAGGTGAGTCGATGGGTCCTAGTGCTTTTAGTATAAATAGACAGGCCTATCTCCTGTTACACTTTTCGAACCCCTCACTTCCACAGCAATAACCTACTATTCATCTCCCTCATCTACGTCTCAATTTCTTACCATTTAGCATAAGTTAATTTCTATCACAAATCACACAACTGGTATGTTCAAATTTTTGTGTTACTTTTATTTCTTTCTTTTCTTTTATTTAGTTTTAACTTTTTATTTTTAATTAGGGTTTGATTACTACCCATAATCTAAACATTGATGCCTAAAATTCATGTGGTAGTTTTTACATACTTAATGGGGATAGGCTTATTTGTATAGAAAAATAAAGGGATTCAATGAAAGCAATGATGAAAGGCTTGGAATGATTAGAAAAAGAGAAAAATGATTGTCATGAACAAGAAAGAGTGACAATGTGTCTCTTTAGTCCCCTAAGGAAGAAAAAATGACTCAAAGAGTCAAGAAAGTGTGAGTTGAAATGAGAAAATAAAGTGCTTAAGGAAAGATGAAACCTTCATAGACCGATATATCCTACCTTGAACCAAAAACCTTCATTACATTCCCGCAAAAGTCCTATATGATTTCGAGTTGAGTGAGGTTACATTAGTGGTGATTTACATAAGGGGCAAGCTGCTGGTACTTAGAGCCGGACTTGTGACCTTCCCTTGAGAGAGATGAGCATACTTTTCCACAATCCTTGTTTTGAGTGGTACAATCTAAAGTGAGATTTGCTTATGGAGAGTAGAGGAGGAAGAGTTTGGGTTCCACAATGACCTACGTAGAAAAGAGAGTTTCCTTAGTGAGTTAAGTCAACTCTTGATGCTCTCGTGTCGCACTAAAACTATGGTATTGGAAAGGCTGTGTGTTATTGATAATGCATTTGTGTTGAGGGTAATTGTTAGTCCCAATTAATTCTTGATGAAGTCACCTTAGGACAACTAAAGTTTTCCTTTTTTTTTCTTGTGGAGGTAGGAATTACTTTGTTTGCTTGAGGACAAGCAAAAGTTTAAGTTTGGGGGAGTTGATAATTATGGATTTTAACCTATTATGTGCTCTCTTTTGCTTAGGTTTTGGGTCGAAAATGCATAAAGGTATTCCCAAAAACTGACTTAGTGTGCTTGCTTGTAGGTTTTGGTCAAAATGAGGCAAAGAAGCCATAATCAATTCATGAATGAGTTAAACTTGCACAAATCCAAAGCTGGGAACTGGAGCACGGAGAGTGGACAAATTACGCGGCCGCGTGAGGACCACCGCTGAAGCGTCCACATATATGCGGCCCACGAAAGTAAAGTTTAGAGAGGCTAATTTGAGCACACATTCTACCGCTGACCGCGATGGAAAAGTGCGGTCGCGGAATATCTGACGCGGTCGCGGTGGTATTTTTGCTAAGAGCGGTGATTGAAGTTTAGAGACCTTGAAAGTCATGCTTAATAGAAAAACGCGGTCCACGTCCAAATTACATGGCAGCAATGGAAGCACACACGAACGCGGATGAAATTACACTGTCCGCAAAATCAAGTCCAACCCAAGCCTAGAATTGAAGAAACGCGGATCGCGCTCGCTATTGCGCGGCCGCAAGAGCTCAAAAACGGACGCGGTCAGAATTATGCCTCCGCGAAACTTCCGCAGGGTCATTTTTGTCCAAAAATTTCAGCCTAGTATAAATAGGCCTTTTTCACATTTTTAGGGTATGTAATATTTTGCTAAGTATGTGAACGGCTGGTTTTTAGCTTTTTGAGTAATCTTAGAGTAGATTTGCCTTCAATCTTTATATTTTCATCTTGTATTTGAATATTATGATTTATATTTCATCTCCATCTTTTATTTCTATTGTTATTATGAGTAGCTAAACCTTAGCTAGGGTTGTGACCAAACCCTAGTGTGGGTATTTAATAGGTCTTGAACTTTAGGGCTTAATTGTTTATGGGTTAGTGATATTTAGCCTGATTCATGCTTTAATTGTAGAATTTGTGGTTGCAAACACTGATTCATGCCTTTTTAACTTAGATTCTTCTTGAGAAAGAAGGACTATCTCTAGGAAAATTAGGCTAACAGGGAATTGGGGTGAACTAAAGAGATTGATAGCCCCAATTAAAGGGTTCAACCTAGAGATAGTAATACTCGACTTGAGCCAATATCATTTGTTATGCATGAACACCAATTTGGACTTGAGAAAGCCAAATCGGGTAAAGTCACTCAAACTACTGAGAGGTATAGAGTGAGCACTTATGTGTGATGGTTATATCACATCCCCAATCATAACAAACTTGCCCTGAATTCTCGATACCCGTTAGATATCCACCTAGGTGGAAGTCACTGCCCTAGTCCCTTTTAATCCTTGAAAACAACCAACAAAAATATTGTACTTAGTTTTAACTATTGCATGCTATAGACTAGAAATAGAAGAAGTAAACAAAACCAACCATTTGTGAAAGTGCAATTTAGGGCGAAAATTGCATCTCTACTCGGATATAAACCTAACTCCAAACTAATTAACTCCTTGTGGATTCCTGACCTCTGTTGGGTAAAACTGCATCGACCATCCTTGCTACTCTATAGTAGTGCAGGTTTGGAACCGATAAGCAAGATCAAAGAGAAGCCCTCGAGGATGCTCAGAACTTTGACATACTGGCTTGAATAGAGAATGCCAAAGTAGAAGAAGCTAAGGTCCGAAAATTGGCTTTTCTAGAGGAAGATTCCGAGAGCTTAAGCGAGTCTGAACGCGGGGAAGATCCCGGGGATGAAGATGCTACCTCCGATGAGGACCAGGCCACTTAGGCCTTTAGATGTTTTTTTTTGTTGCTTTTTGCATCCTTTTGAGGCCATTTTAACCATAGTAGATTTTCGTGTCGGGTCATTCTGGCTTATATATATATATATATATATATAAATATATATATATATATATATATATATATATATATATATATATATATATATATATATATATATATATAGAGGGTTTCTTCCCTTTCGGCTTTTAGATTTTCCTCTTGCCTTATTACTTGTATTCACGAAGGCCGGAATGCCTTAGCATAAAATAACTTAGGTTATTTTCAAAAGTTCAAACAAACCTCACCTTTACAATTCTCCATTTTAAGGCGTCTTGGGGGTTCGGTGTTACCGGAAAAAAAATTCCAAAGTAGGTAGCCGAGATTATAGTTCGCCGAGGGTAGCCTTTAGAATCGGTTATAAAAAATACTTTTTTGAAGGCCTTTTTTTGTTATGGGTTTCGGACGTCTCCGAGCCGTGTTAATATGTTCGTAGCCTTTTAGTTCGGGAGCTTCCCATTGGACTTGCTTCCCCCAAGCTATCCCGGATTTTCCAAGATAACAGTCCCCAAGCGGGGTTGCCGTGGGCTTTAAAATTTGGGGGTTTCCTAATAGGTCTTATGCCCTCGAGGCCCAGTGACTTGGGCCGATGAGTTTGTTTTTGGACGGCAGTTCTCGAGTGAGGGAGTGATCATTCGAACTCCGGTTACAAGCGGCCCTTGAGCTCGTAACCTTTAGGAGATCGGTAGTATGAAATTCTTTTAGGGATGTAAAGAGGAATTTTTAAAACATTAGATGATTGCAAGGAAAGTACTTCTTTTTATTTTTGTGCAAAAAAGTTATACATGCGTACATATTTTATGCCAGGGCTCGAGCAATCTATGTAGGCACGGTTCATTTGACCATTTGACCCTTACAATAAATCCTACCTATCGAGACCATTCCTTTACGAAGTAATTTCCTCACTAAAGTTGATATCCGAGAGTAATGCCCTCCCAGTATTCGAGGTTGATTATAGAGGAACCTTGTATATTGTTAATGCGACCTTGGGCACTGATTTGTAATTGGTATTTGATTCTAAGTTAGCACGATCCACTATTTCCTCGTTAAAAATCTTGCCGAAAAATCCATTTAAGACAAAAACGGTCTAAGGAAAAAAGAGCGCAATGCGTGCTTTCAGACCTAAAAACTTCGTGCTCCTTCTTGTCGACCACCTACAAGTAACAAAAATAAAAGGAATGAAATGGGGTCATACTTTAGCAGTAATATCATTTTAGGTGTGTTACGTTCCAATTGCTTGGTAGTTGTTCTTCGTCCATCATTCCGAGCTTATAGGATCTTTTCCCGGTGACCTCGAGAATTTGGTACGGTCCTTCCTAGTTCGGACCCAAATTCCCTTCGTTCGGATTCCGGGTGTTTAATGTGAACTTCCTTAGTACTAAGTCCCCGATATTGAAGTATCGAAGGTTGGCCCTAAGATTGTAATACCTCTTGATCCGTTGCTTTTGGGCGGCCAATCGAACAAGGGCAGCTTCATGCCTTTCATCCAATAGCTTCAGGCTCGTATTCATGGCCTTGTCATTAGATTCATTTGTTGCATATCAGAATCTGATACTTGGCTCCCCAACTTCGATATGTATTATAGCTTCGGTGCCATAAACCAATGAGAATGGGGTAGCCTCGGTACTGGACTTCGAGGTTGTGCGATATGCCCAAAGAACTTTGGGAAGGATCTCCTTCCATTTTCCCTTGACGTCGGTCAACCTTTTCTTAAGGTTTTAGATTATGGTTTTGTTGGTCGATTTGACTTGTCTGTTCCCACTAGGGTGATAAGGTGGCGATAGGATTGTTTTGATCTTATGATCTTTGAGAAACTTGGTTACTTTGCTGACGATAAATTGTTTCCCGTGTTCACATACAAATTCGAATGGCATCCCAAACCAACATATGATGTGGTCCCAAATGAAGTCGATGACTTTCTTCTCTCTGGCCTTCTAGTATGCATGTGCTTCAACCCACATAAAAAATAGTCAATCACAAATAAGATAAATTGAGTCTTACCCGGTGCCCATGGAAGAGGGCCGATGATGTTCATTCCCTACTTCATGAATGGCCATGGCGACAAGACCGAATGCAACAGTTCCTCGGGTTGGTGAATCATCGGAGCATATCTTTGGCACTTGTCACATTTCCATATGAACTCTTTTGTATCCTTTTCCATATCGATCCAGTAATAGCCGGCTCTGATCACCTTTCAAACAATGATTCGGTGCTTGAATGATTTTTGCAGGTGCCCTCGTGAACTTCCCTTAGAACATACTCGGTATCTTCCGGTCCCAGACATATTGCTAGCGGGCCATCGAACATTCTTCTGAACAAGGTTCCGTCCTCGGACAAGCTGAATCGGGCTGCCTTTGTACGTAGGGCCCTCAATTCTTTTGGATCTGAGGAAGTTTCTCTGTCTTCAAATACTCTACGTATTTATTTCTCCAAGCGCAGTTTAAGCTTGTGGAGTTTATTTTGACGTGACCTTCTTTTACTACCGACCTCATGAGTTATATGACTTCCCCTGAGTTGGGCTCGTTGTCTTTGACCTACGACCCTAAGTTTTCAAGGGCATCGGCCTCACTATTTTGATCTCGAGGCACATGCTGCAAAGTCCTCTCTTTGAACCGATGTAATGTTTGTTGTAAC
The DNA here is from genome assembly GCF_000715075.1 of Nicotiana tabacum. NCBI lineage: Eukaryota > Viridiplantae > Streptophyta > Magnoliopsida > Solanales > Solanaceae > Nicotiana > Nicotiana tabacum. The sequence goes on along the minus strand of NC_134095.1, from coordinate 116,900,471 downwards.
TTATCTAAGTACATTTGCATTCGTTCTTCTTTGACTTCGAACGTTCCGTTAACTTGGTTCACCACAAGGAGGGGGTCACACTTAGCTTCGATCACCTCCGCCCCCAAGCTTTTGGCCAGTTCGAGACCTGCAATCATGCCCTCATACTCGGCCTCGTTGTTAATCAATTTCACTATCCTAATGGATTGTCTAACTATATTGCTTGTGGGTGGCTTCAGTACGATGCCAAGTCCGGACCCCTTTGCATCCGAGGCACCGTCCGTAAAGAGGGTCTAGATTCCCGAAGACGTCCCCGAGTTTACCAACAACTCTCTTTCGACTTAGGGTATTAGGGGCGACGTAAAGTCGGCCATAATATCTGCCAAATTTGATATTTAATAGTTGTCTAGGGTTGAAATTCAATAGCATACCCACTGATTTCTACGGCCCATTTGGCCAATCGTTCGGAGAATTCGGGTCTATGCATTATATTTCATAACGGGTAGGTTGTTACAACACATATAAGATGGCACTGAAAATATGGTTTCAGTTTCCTAGAGGCACTTAGCAAAGCGAGTGCCAATTTTTCTAGGTAAGGATATCTAGTTTCGGCCTCACCTAAGGTCCTATTAACATAATAAATCGGAAATTGCGTACCTTGTTCTTCCCGAACTAGGACTCCATTTACCGCTATTTTCGATACTACTAAATACAAGTATAGTGGTTCATCTACCCTCGGTGTGTGAAGTAGTGGCGAGCTCGATAGATATCGCTTAAGTTCTTCTAAGGCCCGTTGGCATTACGAGGTCCATGTGAAGTTGTTTTTCTTCTTCAGTAACGAGATAAATGGATGGCTCTTATTGGAGGACCTTGAGATGAATTGCCCTAGGGTGGCACCGGTCAGCCTTTGTACAACCTTCACATTATCCACTACCGTGATAACCTCGATAGCTTTGATCTTGTCGGGGTTGATCTCGATTCCTCGGTTGGACACCATGAACCTGAGAAATTTACCTGATCCGACTCCGAACGCACACTTTTCTAGATTCAGCTTCATGTTGTACTTCTTCAATATACTGAAGGTTTCCTACAAATGCTTTAAATGGTCCTTTGCTCGCAGGGACTTAACTAACATATCGTCAATGTAAACTTTCATGGATTTCTCTTATTTTTCTTCGAACATTCGGTTTACTAGGCATTGGTAAGTGGCACCAGCATTTTTTAATCCAAATAGCATTATGTTATAGCAGTATGTGCCATACTTAGTGATGAAGGAGGTCTTTACTTGATCATCCGGGTTCATTCAAATTTGGTTGTACCCGGAGTAGGCATCAAGAAAACTGAGGATCTCGTAGTCGGTTGTGGCATCAGTCATGCGATCGATGTTAGGAAAAGGGAAAGAGTCTTTGGGGCATGCCTTATTTAAATCTTTATAATCCACACAAATTCTCAGTTTTTTCCCATTTTTAGGATCTACTATTACGTTTGCTAACCATTCCGGGTATTTGACCTCCCAGATGGACCCTATTTTAAGGAGTTTAGTTACTTCGTCCTTGATGAAAGTATGCTTGATCTCGGATTGGGGTATCCTTTTCTGCTTGACAGGATGGAATTTTGGGTCCAGGCTCAGCTTGTGAGCAGTGATCTCTGGTGGGATCCTCGTCATATCGAGATGGGACCAAGAAAAGCAAACCATGTTAGCTGTAAGAAATTGAATGAGCTTTTTCCTGAGCTCGGGAGTTAACCCCGTGCCCAGGTAACCTTATTTCTCCCTTAATAGTTTCGCAAGCCATGTTGAATCAATTTAACACTCAGGCAGCAGGCACGATTTGGTCCTGTAAGCCGAGTTGTTCTACGAGCCTCGATCGAATGATGTTGGCCGAGCTACCTAGATCAATAACACACGTTTAAATTGAGTTTTATTCATGAGTACAAATATTACCGGTGCATCATTATGGGGTTGCATGATTCCTTCTGCATCTTCGTCGTTGAAAGATAAAGTTCCTTCTGGTCTATAATCTCGGGTTCATTTTTCCCTTGTGATTGATACTTTGGTTCACTTTAACATTGGATCTTGAGGAACATCAACCCCTCTGATGATCATATGAATGAAATTTTGAGTTCTTCTTACTCGTTTTGTTTATTGGAATCCCTGTTTCTGAAATGATTCTTGGCACAGTCGCTCCGAAATTTTCGAAGGTGCCCGTTGTTGAATAACCGGGCTACTTCTTCTCTCAATTGTCGACAATCCTCCGTGTTGTGGTCATGAGTGCAATGATAATTACATATTTGGTTAGGATCCATTTGGGCTGGATGGTTTGTAAAGGTCGAGGCCATTTGGTATCTTTGATGCATCTGATATCTGATACGATGACAGCTGCATCAACATTAAAGTTGTACTCTGATAACCGTGGTGCTTCTTTAGGTCTGATAGCTTTGTCGAAACCGTTCCTGCTTATGAGCCCTCGAGAGCTCTTTCCTCGATCACTTTTCCTTTTATTTTGTGCAGAATTTTGCCCAGATCCGCTTCTCCTACGATCTCCATTATACGGCTGATATCGATCTCTATTCAACCTCAATTCTCGGTCAATATCCCTCTTGATTCTATTGATGGGTCTGATAGGATAAACAGACCCGAAATAAGCCCAAGTTGATCGTCTTCGACCTTGATCTTTGATTGATACCGATTATGCACATCGGCCCAAGTAACAACCGGGTATTCTATTAGATTCTACTTCAACTGATGCGAAGCCATTGAGCTTCAAACATTGAGTTCTTGGGTGAAAGCTTGAACATCCCAATCACCAGCGACCGGTGGTAGGTATATCTGTTCCATTTGGAATCGAGACACGAATTCTCTGAGCATTTCGTTGTCCTTCTGCCTTACCTCGAAAAGGTCTGGCTTCCTGGTTTCAACCTTGATGACCTCAGCATGTGCCTTTACGAAATAATCTACAAGCATAGCAAACGAGTCAATAGAATTAGGTGGTAAATTGTGGTACCATATCATAGCTCTCTTTGACAGGGTCTCTCCGAATTTATTTAGCAAGACAGATTCGATCTCGTCATCCTTTAGATCATTCCTTTTGATAACACATGTGTAAGAGGTGACGTGCTCGTTCAGATCGGTCATTCCATTGTATTTAGGAATCCCGGCATGCGTAACTTCTTGGGAATCGACTTGGGAGCCGCGCTCGAGGGGAAAGGTTTTTGCACGAACTTTTGGAGTCCAGAGCCTTCAATATCGATGGTGCCCTCGGGATTTGATCGACCCTAGAGTTGTAAATTTCCACCTTCTTGTCATTTGCCTTGATCTTCTTTTCCCCCAACTCAATTCATTTTGTTAGCTCTTCGAGAATCTTCATTATTGAAGGATTGGTCTCCGATTCTTTTTCGTCCGATTTCCTTGAAACCAATTTGACCCTGTAGATGAATTCCTAGGACGGCTCAAGCTTGATTCTACTCGGTGGGTGATTCTGGTTTTGGAGCTGGGCTATCGCTGCCTGTTGAGCCTGCAACATTTCGAAGATCACCCACGGAAGCTACCCTCGAGATCGATAGCCAAATTTGCGTTGATGGCTACATGTGAACTGACATCGATTGGATCTACAGCTAGAACTCCATCGAGACCAATCGGGGTACGTCATTCCTTGTTGTCCATTTAACCTTTTAACTAGTGTATGCTAAGTAGTGGCAATAAGAATCTGAACTTTCTGAAATTGGAACCAGAACTTGAATAGGCTAGTCTCCGAAAATGCCCCGCTCGTAAGTTCCTTTGTCATTGGAGAAAAAAAGATCTCGTTAGCGTTTTTTTATTTTTGAAAAAAGGTGTTATTTCTATAAAGAAGATTGAGTAAAAAAATATTGAATTGACTTCAATCGAGATTGCCTCGGCTTCTTAGGCACATGAAGAAGCACCATGGTGGCCGAAATCATTGTCAACGTGTAGGGGTGCTGACTGAGAGTTTGACATTTTGGTCCTGGAATCAAAGATACTCCAAATAATAATTGTAAAATAGTGTGTGTTATGAAAGTTTATACTAGGTAATCACTATTATCCTTAGTCTCACGGTGAGCGCCAAACTGTTTACCCTTAAAATTGGATAACAATTGAATTTGTACGCAGTTTTAAGGATACGTGATATAACTTGATACAAATTAAGAAGAAAAAGTAATATTGAAATTAACGATAAGAAAATAAATGCAAACCACACAAATTGAACAACCCTAGCCTCTGAGTTTGATCACCCTCGAGCCAAGAAGCGTCTCAACTAATGTTAGAACTGAACAACAAGATGATAAGAATTAGAAATGATCAGTATAATTGCTTTCTTTGTGCGTGTTACCATGTCATACAAATGATCAGGACCCCCTCCCCCAATATAGTAGGGATGTTCTACTCTTGGTACAATTCTATGCAAGTTAAAAAAATCTTATGATTTGTTAATTAATCGGCCTCTTCTTGATACGTGTTGACATTTCCGCCATGATCTTCGACCGATTGCGGATATTTCAACTTTTCATTATTTGGCTTGGCAAGTTTCCCTCGATCTTGTTCGGTCTCTGGGTCACGAGCTCGACGATCTAATTATGCGCGTTGGTTCGATATAACCTGAGCTCGATCTTTGACCTGCCATGTTTCAGCCTCGATTGGTCACTCAATGGACGAACCCGATTTCGACCGCATACAAGCAAATAAATCATTTGAGTTTAGGTTACACCAGAAGATGGCCGTTAAAAAATTTACTTTTAATTAAAAGTTTAAATTAAAATGAGTTTCTATTGGACAGTTGTAGCTTTTGAATGTTTTGGGCAATAATTGAAGATTCACTCGCTATACACTTACAAACGACTTGAGAAAATGAGCTTGATTTTATTTTGTTTGGGGAGACAAATTTTACTTGAAAACACAAACAAATTTCTGCAAATGACTAAAAAAATCCACAAACAAACGCCTGTCATGAAGAAAACATAGAGTTCAAAATACAAGAATTTAACCATTCAGTTTTAGATTTCAAGAACAGATTTGTGTTCACAATTAAAAAATTGTGATCAAATTGAAAACCATGACACTCCAAATTAAGTACAGTACCAGATTATATCATTTTCTAGGTAACCCAACTCAGTTCATTTTTATGAAGCTAAAAACAGAGAAAACAACATAAATAAACTCAAGAAGAGGCAACACGACTGAATGTCACTGACCAGCTAAGAAGAAAAATTAAATTTTAGGAGTAATTAAGAAAACACGGTTAGAATAACCAGTAATAATATAATAATAAAAGGAAGAAGAGAACCGAGATACCTGCAACTTAGGATGAACAGTGACTGACGCGCAGCTGTGAAAATGAAACAATGCTGCTTATTTATAAATGGGCCACACATTTTCTTTGGGCGGACAAATCTACGGGCCATTTTCTCATTATTATTGGGTTGGGTCAGGTCAGGTCACTCCAGGTCATTACCCCTTTACTGGCTTTTTTAACGTGTTAATCGTTTTCATTTTTTTTTAATTCAAATTCTTTCAAGTTATATACAAGTATACAACAATAACATACCTAGTATTATCTCATACCGTAGGGTCTGGAGAGGGTAGTGTGTACGCAAACCTTACCCCTACCTTGTGAGGATATAGAGACTGCTTCCAATAGACCCTCGGCTCAGGAAAACATGAGCACCGCATTAATGAAAAACAATAGAAAAGAAGGGACAGTACCAAAAACCCATATAAAAGCAGAATAAAAACAATAAGATAGTAAGGTCATCAACAATGAAAGAAAACAACGGTTACTCATAAAAACCTACTACCAACAGAAACGAGACTGCGTGTTAAAACTACTGTTATGAACACTCTAGACTATCTAATCTACTACCCTAATCCTCGGTCTCCATACCTTCTTATCAAGGGTCATGTCCCTAGTCAATTGAAGCTGCGTCATGTCTTGCATAATTACCTTTCACCACCTCTTTTTTGGCCTACCTCTACCTCTCCGTAGGCCCTCCAATGTCAACCTCTCACACCTCCTCATCGAGGTGTCTCTGATCCTCCTCATCACATGACCAAACCACTTAAGACACGCTTCCTGCATCTTGTCCTCAATAAAGGCCACACCCACCTTGTCGTGAATAACCTTATTTCTGATTCTATCTACCCCTGGTGTGCCCGCACATCCATCTCAACATCCTCATCTCTGCTACCTTCATCTTCTGGACATGAATAATCTTGAGTGGCCAGCACTTATCCCCATACAACATCATTTGTCTGACTATCACTATGTATAACTTACCTTTAAGTTTTGATGGCGCCTTCTTGTGACACAGAACACCGAAAGCGAGTCTCCATTTTATCCACTCCCCCCTCCCAATACGATGTGTGACATCTTCATAAATCTCCCTATCCCCCTGAATAATAGTCTCAAGGTACTTAAAACTTCATTTCCTAGGGATGACCTGTGAGTCCAGCCTCACCTCCACTTCCCCTCCTTAAGTCTCGCCACTGAACTTACGCTCCAAATATTCTGTCTTGGTCCTGTTCAACTTGAAACCTTTAGACTCCAGGGTCTTCCTCCATACTTTTAATTGTGCATTGACACCGCCTCGCATCTCGTCAGTCAATACAATATTATCTGCAAATAGCATGCACCACAGCACCTCCCCTTGGATGTGGTGTGTCAGTACGTCCATCGCAGAACAAACAAAAAAGGGCGGAGTGCCGACTCCTGATACAACCCCATCATCACCAGAAAATGGTTCGAGTCCCCACCCACCAGCCTCACCCGGATCTTTGCTCCATCATATATGTCCTTAATCAACCTAATGTAGGCAATATGTACATCTCTAGCCTCTAAAAATCTCAACAAAATCTCCCTCGGAACTTTAGCGTACGCCTTTTTAAGTCGATGAACACCATATGCAAGTCTTTCTTTCTCTCCATATACTGCTCCATCAATCTCCTAACAAGGTGGATGGCTTCTGCAGTCGAACGTCCGACATAAACCCGAACTGGTGCTCGGAAATAGACACACTACTCCTCACTCTTAGTTGTACCACTCTCTCCCAGACTTTCATAGTATGGCTAAGCAGCTTGATACCCTGATAGTTATTGCAATTTTGGATATCACCTTTGTTCTTGTATACAGGAACCATCGTGCTCCACCTCCACCATTCAGTCATCTTATTCATTCTAAAAATGATATTAAATAACCTAGTGAGCCACTCCAAGCCTATCTTGCCCACACTATTTCAAAACTCCATCGGGATTTCATCCGGACCGATCATTTTGCCCCTGCTCATCTTACGCATAGCCCCCTCAACTTCATCAACACTAATCCAACTATAATTCCCAAGTCACAATGACTCCTGGAGAGTTCCAAATCACTAAGTACAATGCTTTCGTCCCCCTTCTCGTTCAAGAAACTATAGAAATAGGTCTACCATCTCCGACGGATAAGCCCCTCTTACAACAAACCTCTACCTTCTTCGTCCTCGATACACTTCACTTGATCCAAGTCACGTGCCTTCCTTTCTTGCACCTCGGCTAACCTGAACAATCTCTAATCCCCACCTCGGCCCTTGAGTTCCTCATACAAACGATTAAAAGATGTAGTCTTGGCCGCCGTAACTGCTAGCTTTGCCTCTTTCTTAGCCAACTTATAATGCTCCCTATTCGCCCTCTTCTCCTCCTCGTTTACACTTTCCACTAGCTTCAGATACGTTGCTTTCTTGGTTTACACTTTTCCTTTTACCTCTCCATTCCACCATCAGTCTCCCTTGTGACCACTAGAGTTACCCTTTGAGACCCCTAACACCTCTCTCGCGGCTTCCCTAATGCACTGCGCAGTCGAGGTCCACATAGCGCTTGCATCCCTACTTCTTCTCCAAACCCCCATAGTCAACAACTTGACCCCCAACTCCTGCGCTTTAGCTTCCATCAAGGCTCCCCATTTGATCCTATGTTGGCTATACATCGCCCTCCCCCTCCTCTTCCTCGTGATCTCAAGGTCCATGACTAGGAGCCTATGAAGGGTTGAGAGGTTCTCACTCGGTATGACCTTGCAATTCGTGCAAAGACATCTATTAGACTTCATGCAGAGTAAATAATCAATCTGAGTCTCGGCCACTGAACTCCGAAAGGTGACCAAGTGCTCACCCTTCTTCGGGAAACTCGAGTTTTCTATCACCATATCAAATGATCTAGCAAAGTCCAGCAGAGACGTTCCTCCTTCGTTTCTATCTCCAAAACCAAAGCCACCATTCACATCATCATACCCCCTAGACGTCGCTCCAATGTGGCCGTTGAAATCTCCTCCTATGAAAATCTTCTCGGTATGCGGGATACCACGCACCATCTCATCCAAATCCTCCCAGAAACGCCTCTTGACTTCTTCATCCAAGCCTGCTTGGGATGTGTACGCACTGATTAGTTCAAAGTAAAACCTCCAACAACTAGCTTAATAGTCATCAGCCTGTCATTCACCTTCCTAACCTTCGCCACTAGTTCACAAAGGTTAATATCAACCAAGATACCTACCCCGTTCCTGCCCCCACCTTCCTAGAATACCATAGTTTGAACCTGTCCACATCCCGCGCCTTATCTCCTAGCCACCTAGTCTCCTGTACACAAGCTATATTAATCCTCCTTTTCTCGAGAATCTTCGCTAACTCCACAGTTTTTCTAGTCAAAGTTCCTATGTTCCAAGACCCCACTCTCATCCTAGTAGCTCCCTTAGCCCTTATCCCCCCTCCCGTGCTGACACTCACGAGGACAAGGCCTTACCCTATCATCGTTTACCAAAGCCACTATAATTTAGGAGTGACTACGCAGGCACTATCCCAGAAACAAGCGACAAAAATAAAATGAATTATCGAAATATAATCTATCACTAAAGGTCGCAAAACAGGTGAAGAAAAAGAATATGATAAATGTAAATATTGTAAATATAAAAACTAAAATTCTCGACAAGAAAAAGTCAAAACAAATCTCAAAGTTTATTACTCCTTCCTTCTGTCCAAGTTAATGTAATGCATTTTCTTTTTTAGTTTGTCCCGAAAAAAATAATAGTTTTTTGTATTTAAAAATAATTTTTTTCTTTTACCCTTAAAATAATTTATAGCTGCATAAATATCTATAACATGTTGTAGACCCCGCGTTTCAAAGGTATTTTTTTCCTTCTTATACTCCAACTTTCGTCAAACTACAACAACAAAAAACTCAGTAAAATTTCACGAATAAGATATGAAGAGGGTAGTGTGTACGTCAATCTTACCCCTACCGTATGAGGACAGAAAAGGAGGGAATCTAGCTTTCATTAAGTTTGTGCTTTGATATTTTAAACTTACGGAACAGATTAGGGAAATAGGAATTGAAAAATCAAGATATCAAATTACAACATTAAAGTATTTCAAATTTATAATTGTTCTATTTACTTATGTCATTAAGCATCACTCATGGCAGTGCAAATTAAACAGCTTCAGAGCACCTAGTTGAACGAATTAACTAATCTATGACAGCATGAAGAAGAAAAAATTTCAGAGCACCGTCATAGATGAAAACAAAAAGGTTCAGATTAGCAAGTCTACTAGATTTGACCTGCTCCATACTTTTTTTTTTCTTTTTTTCTGTTTCTTCACATTTTTAGTCAAAATGGTCAGCCAAGTGTTATAAATCATTGATTTTTCTTGTATTTTGAAGTGAAATAATCGTCCCTGATTCTCATGTTTCTTTTCGCAGTTTCAAACACATTTTTACACCTAATCCAAAATCAACTGAAACTAAACTCAACTGACCAAGAAGTCAACCTTTATTTCCCACTACCTAAAGCATTTACTTTTGCCACCTCACTCTTGACCAAAAACATATAATGATAAGCAAGAGACCCTGCTCTATCTAGGACAAAACGTTAATTAGACTATATTATCTTTTGACCGAAGTGTAACAGAAAAGGATCATAAGTAGGCTAGAAATTAGAAGCCAAATAACTTGAGGGTAAAAAATGTTGCCAATTTCTAGCCACTATATTGTTATCATTTTCTTTCTGAGTCTAAGTTCTATGCACTAGCAATATAGAAAATATTTACATAATTAGGTCATTTATCTGTACTTAAAAGATAAAACTCTATAATAATTATTACTAATTGGTAGCCTAATTAAAATAAATATCCACTAACTTGATATAGTAGGTTAAACTACACTAATAATGTGGAAAATGTGAACATTGTCTTAACTCCTGTCTATTCTTTAAGTACTTATTATGGAGAAAGTTGAGCAGGTAAAGGATTTGGAAATCTGAGTGCATATGTTAGCTACTTTAAGAATGATCAAATAATTTGACCAGATCATAGGTTAGATGTCAGCAAAACCTAAAGCACTTAGTATCCATATTATAAATTAATGTTCAATCTGAAGTACTTATTACAAGCTTACAAATCATATATACAGAAAATTTCAGTGAATAGAGAAACTTGAGCTAGAGGAATGATGAAGGCGGTATCGATTGAATCTGGAGAAGCATCTAAGGCTATAGGACATCATGGAGTGAACAGAGGATTATCTGTATTTGATCTCATTTTGCGTATTGTTGCAATTGTTGGAACATTGGCAGGTGCTGTGGCAATGGGAACTGCTGAGCAAACTCTTCCTTTTGTCACACAGCTTGTGCAATTCTCGGCTCAATATGATGACTTTGACACATTTAAGTAGGTCCATCTTTGTATATTATGTGAGATATAACAGTACATTTCTTATTTCGATGCATATGTATAAAGAAGGTTAACTCTTTTTTTTTTTTTGTGGTAAAACAAAGGTTGTTCGTGATTGTGAATGCAATAATCTGTGCCTATCTTGCTCTTTCTCTCCCATTTTCCATCTATCACATTATGAGGAGCAGAGCAGGAAAAAGTCGGATTTTGCTCATCTTCCTAGACGCGGTAATAGATTCTCTTGTTCTTTATCTTATTTTACTATTCCTTCCGTTTCATATTATCTATCATGATTATCTTGTATATATCCCTTGAGAAAAAATAATTAGGATGAGATTTTGACAACTTTACCCTTATTCATGTCTTAATATTTAATCTTTCTTCATCGATATTTGAACAAAGTTATTTATAATTGAGGTGTTTGTAGTTTTCAAAAATAATTATTACTAAGGGTAAAAAAGGAAACAAATAATCAATTTTGTCTTGAACTTCTAAAGTGACAAATAATTTGAGACAACTATTTTTAATAACCAGACTGTTAATATGAGACGGAGGAAGTACAAGTACTTAGTAACTTTATTGGGTTTTTGGCTCAAAATAGTGTGAATGCGAAATGAAGGGAAAAAATGAAATATTTCAATTTTCCTCCTTTACAAAGAACATTGTCCCATATTGGAGGAGGAAAGCTCATTTATCGGGTATATATATATATATATATATATATATATGAATACACTTCTTCTAACTCTTAAAGAGTTGAAAAGAAGTCAAGCCTCGCGCCGTCCTCGTCACTCAGCTTCGGTTTCGGCTTTAAATTTGGTCAAATAATTTGATTGATTAATTTTTTGAACCAAATTACTTGTTAAATTTTAAGACTATATTAATATTTTAAATCCAAATCGACCGTTTGTGTAATTTAATTTTTCCTCCTGTTTTATTTTCCCTTTAAAATTTGAAATTGACGGTTTGCGTAAATATCTTTATTGAGTTACAGCCTTAAACGAAGAGTTGCAATTCATCGGTTTGAACCCAACCAGTTGCCTATAAAAACCAGACCATTCACTCAAATTTTCCTTATGAAAGCTCTGAAATCTCTTCTTCCTTTCTGCATTGTTTTTCTTACAAAAACAAAGTAACTTTGATTCAATGCCGCCATTTGTGTTCGTTGTACATTGGTGTTTGTAGTAATGCTACACCAGTATAGTTTATCCGTTCTATCATGGGAGTAAATAATTCTAAATCTCGGGTACTAGGAGGTGATTAAGTTCTATAAAGAAACACTGTTAATTCAGTGGACTCGGATATCTGCTTCTTCTTTATTTCTGTTTTTCTTTGTTAAAGTTTCCAAAATTTATTTTTCGAATACAGACTATTAACAGATTTAACTTATATATGCAAAAAAAAATTGCAATTTTTTACATTACAGTAGGTTGCTTTATTTATTAAGTAGCTCCACTAATTATGGACAAATGATATTTTAAATGGCCTGGTAATATAAAAGTCCGTTTACAAAAGTGTACACGATTTTCCCCATGAATTGCTAAAGCTATTGAGTAATACTGATATCTATTATATGTCTGACATTTGAAACTTTTGAAGATAATGTTGGTTCTTCTCACATCTGGAGCTTCTGCAGCCGCCGCCATTGTGTATTTAGCACATAATGGGAATTCTTCTGCAAACTGGTTTTCCATTTGCCAACAGTATACAGATTTCTGCCAGCGTTCTGCTGGTTCTCTCATCGGCTCCTTTGGCGCGATGGCGTCTCTTGTTCTCCTTATCATTTTGTCAGCTGTCGCGATATCCAGGCGCTAAACGATGCGTGTTTCCATTGCCTAGCTAGCCTAATTAGTATTTCTATGTCTGTTGTGTTTGGGGTGACCAAAATTTCATGACTTGGATTTTGTATGCATTTCACTGCCTGTAATTTATATCAAAATCGTGAGTTCTACACTGTTTAAGTATGGTTTCATAAATGAACATATTTCTGTTTTCTACCATGTCTTATGCTTCTTCAAGAGATCCATTTTGTATGCATTTCACTACCTGTAATTTATGATCCATACACCTTTTTTGGAGTTCGGATATTGTCATTCAACTAAAAACAAATAATATAAATACCTCAGTGGTGGTAGTACCAAAAGTTAGATGTGTTTAGCGAAGAAAAATTGCAAACTTCCTTGTATCTCTAATAGCAGTAACACATGCTAAGTTGTGCGGACTCTTCGATTTTGGTGCCGTCCCCATCCCGATACGAGACGGGGGTGGGAGCGGGATACGTCCCTGATTCAGTCAACTGACTTCGGACACTTTGACCAGAGTCCATCGAAAAATTTGGAAGAAAAATTGAGATTTTTATTTCTCAAAATAAAAAATAAAACAGATTTAGGAGAATGACAAATAATGTCCATCATGGAGAATGAAAGATTGAATTCTACAATATTCATGTAAGTTTTTCACAGAATATCTCTCAAAATTTACAATATTTTTATAGCTCTATTTTTTATTAGCCGAATCCCCGCACCCGTATTCATATTCGGATCCGTACCCTCAATCTTAAAATTTAGATTTTGCCGAATCCGATACTCGGATCCGTCCCCGTATCGGATACCTGCACCCGAGTCCGAGCAACTTAGAACACGTGTATAATAAAATCTATTAATGAGCTCTTTGTTCTGGTTCCAGAAAACAAATATCTGCAAGTTTAGAAAAAGATCCAATAGAGTTTTCGGGTAAATGAAAATACCAGGTTAGAGCCCCTTTGGTGAGGGTCTCTTTGAACTTATTGATAAGGACTGATTCAAACTTCTGTTTAGTGAGATCATTCCCCTTGATTCCTGTTGTGATCGCGTATATCTGAGGTTCCATCATACTTTGGAATATTCGGCATCCTAAACTTCTTTGTTATGGATAATGGACAACATTAGGCTTTCATGGTTGTTGGATCACCTAGAATATGGTCTATGAGCTCGTTCTGCTCCTTGATCTGTTTTAACAAAGTTTACTGCAAATTTGGAATAGTACTATGCGATTCTACATTATCGGATGTACCTGAACCTCCCAGCTACAGTGTGATATGGAAGTTCCCCGGTTCTGGAATTTCTCCACAGAGACAATAGAGTCTCCTGGGTCTGTCCAATCCTAGCTTGTGGATTTGGTATTCCGGTGTTATTACTCCTGGTCAATGCCATCAACACCGCTCCTATATTGTCATTTCAATCTTGTTGCTGAGATGTCAAGGCCTTCGTCGTGTTCTCCAATTCCTTGGAGGGTTTTTAGGTGGAGTTTCTCCTGGAAGAAGATTCGGCGCTGAAATCATCCGAAACCACGTTAGAAAGAAGCAATCCATGGCTACTCAATGGGATTTGATTCTCTCAGGTGGTTAACTGGCAACCCCTTATCATAAGCTGGAACTTGATTTCATGGCCGGAAGGATCAGCTGACCGTTATTTGGTGTTTGATTAAGGGGATGGCCATCATTCCTAGACAATGTATAATACTTTTCAAAAGATAAGTTAGCAAGTGAGGATGGTGATAAGCAAGAAAGAAACCGTAGCACTTAGAATTTATTGGAGTAATTACTTAATTATGTGCCAAACTGTTTAAACTAAATCTTATTTTAAGTTAAATCAATTAAATTTGTAATAGAAGGCCTCAATCAATTGAAATAAAGTCTAAATGTTCTTTCGTGATAAAATAATTAGAATAATAATGAAACGAATAAAATAAAATAATAAGCTTAAGATTGAAAGTAAGGGGGGGGGGGGTTGAATTGTGGTCTATTAAAATTAGTTGAGTAAGGATGAGATTAGTCGACTAGATATCGTGTAGAGTACAAATAGAATAGTACACTGAGCAATATACTGAAATTTTTATACTGGTTCGGTACCGATGGAGTACTTACGTCCAGTTTCCCTTGGGTCACAAGGGTCCTCTTAGATCTTGAAAAATAGTTACAACAATGATGGTTTTAACTCGTTCACCACCAACGGAATGTAGTAGCTATATATTTTGATTGTTGACACAACTCTCTTTTACGGCTAACTCTTCCTATCTTTTATGACACTGGTAAACTTGAGAATACAATGTTTATGCTAAGAAATAGAGAGACTTAGAAGACAGTGTGTGTAGTTGCGCAAATCTTCTTTATGAACCGAGCAAACTTCTTATAGGAGAGTTTGAGAGCCGTTTGCACTTTGATATGATTTGAGGCACATAATCAAGTAAGAGATTTGACCCAAGGGATGCCTCACGAATCTTACAATAGAGGTGGGCTGGATTCGTTCATGACTTTCCTTGTCATGTCCTTATTTTATGGAGAGATTTGGGTCTTCGACTTTGCTGATTGAATATGCCGGATATTCTTTGATCTTCACTTGATATCTTTCCTTGTTTGATAATCTTGATCTCCTTCGATTGAGACTGAGAGGGCACAACAATGGCTTCTTGTCCTTTGATTTAGCATCGTCTCCTTTTGTTTAGACGCCATCAACTCCTTTAATTTAGCACCATCTCCTTTGGTTTAGACATTATCAGCTTTTATCCTTTTGACAACTTTCTTTCCTTTTGTTGATACTTTAATTTTCACAATCAATGTAAATAGGTTGTTATCACTGAAACTTAGATTTAGATCTAATAATCTCCCCATTTTTGATGATAACAATAAAAATAGAGTAAATAGTAAATAAGCAGCCATGTTTACTTCTTTTTCATTATTCCTGCTCCCCTGAGTTGATGCTTGCTTCCCTTTCATTATGCATGCTCCCCCTGAGTTGATGCTTTACTTCTTTACTGTACTTGTTCTCCCCCTTTAACATCAATCAAAAAGGAAAAAAAACAAGCTGAGTAACATAGGAAGTAATACTATTAAGAACAAAAGTAATGCCTACAGCAGAGGCATAGAGGATGGTTCATACAGACCTAAGCAAAAATAAGTTTAAGGACCTAAAGCAAGTAAGCAAAAAAAAATTATTTTTAACAACATCATCACACAACCATGCATTAGCCTCTTCCCTAAAAATACTTGAGGGTATTGATCACTTTGGTGCAGAAAGAGTTATAGGAATTTTCGATATCTTTGACAAGCTTGTCCATCTTTTCTGTCATAGAGTTGAATGCCCTGATTCTTTGCCTCCGTATGGCTCCCATATCCATCCTAAGCTTGGCCACATCTGTACCTGTCTCTTTAGTGATTTCCCTGATCTTGTCCTATCAGTAGCTTTACCTCATCTATATATAGTTGCATTTGCTGAAAATTTTGAGAGGCAGCCGACTGAGATTCTTGTTGTGTAGTATGAGCTTCAACTGGCACTAGAACGCTTTCAACTTTGGTGCGATTAACCCATCCATCATCACCTAAAGTGTTACCCATCATTGAAAAAGTTGTCTTATCATAAGTGCTGGTGATGTACTTGGGTGAGAAAGGTGCCAAGTTTACCTTCATAACTTCAAGAATGTGTGAGATAAGGAGACCATATGGTAAACAAGCAGCAGAAGAAGATATGTCCCTGATACTCTCAAGCATGTATTATCGAATCCACACAAACCAATCCAATCTTTTATTATTAACAAGACAATAAAGGACAAAGACATCTCTTGTGGATAAAGTGCTAAGGGACCCAGTTCTGGGAAGTAAAGTAGTGGCAATCATGTGGGCCAAAACACGGTGTTCAAACTTCAGATTCTTGGGACCAATATTAGGAGGGTTATCAGATAGAACGACTTTTGCTTCTTCAAAAGAAACTTCAAAATCTTTGGTCCAAGAGTTTTGCACAAAGACATCAAACCCACTAAACTTAGTAGAGAAATTTTTTTCAAATTGATAAGAGTCTAGAACAATTCGAGTGCCTAAAACCATGGATTCCAAGTCGTCTTTATCATTTACAAACATATTTGCGTAGAACATTCTCACAGACTCTTCATAAACAGAGTTCCCAATAGTATCAAACAGAGAAGAAAGATGTTGAAAATCAAATATAGCAGTCACATTACAATGCAGATTTTTCATAAGAGAAAGACTTACAGAGCGTCCATAAGCCATAGATTTTGACTTATAAGACTCAAATCTTGCTTTTTCACTGGGTCCATAGAAGATCAACTTGTCATCTGGTCCGAATCCCATGCTTTCCACCTTTCCCTTCTTGCATGCAGGCTTTTTGGGGGTTTGCTCCATGGGCCTTTTCCTGCCTTTTTCTGGCTAATAGGAGGATTTTCTGAAGATTCACTACTCTCATTGTCTGTTTTGAGGAAATATGAGTCGATGGATGACTCTAAGTTCATAGTTTCTTTAGGGCAAAGGGTTTTTTGAAACCTTCTACTTTGTCTGGTTGCAGTGGAAGTGGAAAGATTTCTTTTTGCCATGGTGAGAAAATTTGCTAGATGAGAATGAGAAGTGAAAGGAAGAAGAAGGGGTTTTATCAGAGCGTTGGAAAGATTGAAGAGTCGTCTTTGTTAATGGAAAAGGGCGGATTCAGAAAGGAAGTGACCTTTATGAAGGGATGTTTCGACGGTACAGAGGGAAAAGTAATAATGATGTTCACAACAAATTAATATGAAACACTCATAATAATGGATAGAAAATATTTTAGTGTAACGACCCGAGCGGTCGTTTCATGAGTTACCGCTCCGTTTTTCTCATTTCTATTTTTTATTGTCTTGTTCACCTGTATTATGTGATATTGGGTTGGTTGGTTCGGGTTCAGAGACGTTTTGGAAAGGAATGAGACACTTAGTCTCTATTGAGTAAGCTTAGGTTGGAAAAGTCAATCGGATGTTGACTTATGTGAAAAAGGGCTCGAATTTGAATTCCGATAGTTTGGATAGCTTCGGG
The DNA here is from genome assembly GCF_000715075.1 of Nicotiana tabacum. NCBI lineage: Eukaryota > Viridiplantae > Streptophyta > Magnoliopsida > Solanales > Solanaceae > Nicotiana > Nicotiana tabacum. Next base: position 116,882,965 of record NC_134095.1, on the reverse strand, counting down.
AGGTGATTTGGGACTTGGAGAGTAATCAAAATGTGTTTAGGAGGTCCGGAGTAGATTTAGGCTTGAATTGACGAAATTGGAATTTTGGCGTTTTTCGGTTGATAGGTGAGATCTTGATATAGGGGTCAGAATAGAATTTCGGAAGTTGGAGCATGTCTGTTGTGTCATTTGTGATGTGTGTGCAAAATTTTAGGTTATTCGGATGAGGTTTTATAAACTTTTTGATCGAAAGCGGATTTTGAAAGATTTTAGAATTCTTAGGCTTGAATCCGATGTCAATTTGGTGTTTTGATGTTGTTTTGAGCGTTCCAAAGGTTGGAACAAGTTTGAATAAGGTTATGGAATATATTGTCATGTTTGGTTGAGGTCCCAAGGGCCTCGGGTGAGTTTTGGGTGGTTGAACGGATCAAATTCATGTTGGAAAAGTTGCAGAAAATCTGTTGTTGGTGTTGCAGACATTTGGCCTTCGCGTTCGCGAGTGGGCTCTTGTGTTCGCGAAGGGTTAGGATATGAGGCAGGAAGGTTGGCCTTCACGTTAGTGATGTGGGTCCCGTATTTACGAAGGGTTGGGTTCAGTGTTCATCGCGTTCGCGACGGTTTTCCCGCGTTCGCGTAGAGTACATGTGAGCAGCTGGGTCCAGGTCCAATTGTGCTTCGCGCTCGCGAGCTAGGTGTCGCGTTCACGATGGGTTGAGGAGCTGAAGATTTGCGCTCACGTACAGGGTGTCGCATTCGCAATGAAGGATTAAGTGGTCAACAAAATTTTGTACTTCGCGAACGCGAGGCATTGACCACGTTCGTGAAGAAGGGATTTCAAGTGCTGGGCAGAATGTTTAAAAGACTACTTCCGCGATTTTGGGTCTAAATTTCACCATTGTTGAGCGATTTTGGAGCTTTTTGAGAAGGATTGAAGAGGGAATCAAAGGAAAACACTTGGAGGTAAGATTTATGGACTTAATACTCGATCCTATTGTTATTTCTACCTAATTAAACATAAAATTTGTGGAATCTAAAGCCTAAAATTGGAGAGTTAGGGCTTGGAATTTGAGACTTTGATTTGGGGATTTGAGGGGTTATTTGTGGTCGGATTTTGATGTATTTGATATGTATGAATTCGTGAGAGTGTAAAGATTCTAGTTTTATAATTTTTGACTGAATCCGAGACGTGGGCTAGGGGGTCGGGTTTGGCCAATTTCGAGATTTTTGATGTAAATTGATTATTTTCGAGTGGGTTTTGTTCTCTTAGCATATTTTGATGGTATAAATCTGTTTTGGGATAGATTTGGAGCATCCGGAGGACGAGTCGAGAGGCAAAGGCATCGCGGGCTAGAGTTTGGACCGGATAGAGGTAAGTAATGATTGTAAATACTGTCCTGAGGGTATGAAACCCCAGATTTCACATTGTTGTGCTACTTTGAGGTGACACGCGCGCTAGATGACGAGCATGGGGTCGTGCACCGTTGGGGATTGTGACTTAGTCTGTCCCGTATGACTGTTAAACTGTGTATTTGATTGAAAACTGTTTGCTATCATTGTATTTTAGAAAGTATTATCATGTTTTGGGTTGAATACCTTATTTGGGCCTCGAGCCAACTGTTTTGGACCCTTAAGAGATTTTCACTACTATTTCTCACTGTTTTGACTTCATATTTGTACTCAGTCATGCTGTATTCTACTGTTTTCATAACTCAGCCATGTTTACTCCATTTTGACGTTTTAAATGATATTTTGGGATGAGCATCATGTTTTACTGTGCCTGAGTGGCTTGAGAGATTTCTAACCAAGCGAGGCCGAGGGCCTGTGTTGTGAAGATATTATGGGATCGGGCTGCGCACCGCAGCAGTGTGTATTGATTCATGATTTTGAGGCCGAGGGCCTGATTTGTTATGCCACGAGGTGGCTTGTTATGAGGCTGAGGGCCAGTTTGATTATAACCCGAGATGGCTTGCTATAGCGCTTGGGCTGTAGGATCCCCTCCAGAGTCTGCACACCCTCAGTGAGAGCGGGTACCCAGTGTGAGTTGTGATATTGCCCGAGGGGCTATTGTTGTTTCATGTTATTGCCCGAGGGGCTGATACGAGTGATTGTGAGGTAGCCCGAGGGGCTGGTTCTGTTGTTATTTTGCCCGAGGGGCTGATTTATGTTTCTATCCTTTTCTCCTTGTATTCATCACTCGTTTGAATTAATGAAAGATGTTTTAAAGAGGTTTTTATTGAACTAAGATATTTTTACGAGCTTTTACTGAACTACTGCATTATTTTGGATTTATACTGTTTTGTTGTAGCATTATGCTGTGTTTTACGTGTTTTCTTATCGCTCATCTTTCTTTACTTTTTTTATTATTGAGTTGGCGTACTCACATTACTCCTTGCACCCTGTATGCAGATAAGGAGTCTCGGGTCATGCTAGCGAGTGCTGATTTGCTTTCTAGCAGGCTTGTTCGGAGTTGACTAGGTAGCTGCTCGGCGTTCACAGCCTAGTGCTTCTCCTTCCTATCTTTATTTTATTTTGTACTAGATTTGTATCAGACTATGTTGTCTTTTCATACTCTTAGACGAATTTTAGATGCTCGTGACTGGTGACACTTCGATGACGGGCTGTGTTTGTTTCCGTACTATTCTATTCTACTCTTTATTTTAGGATTTTAGCTTATTAATGACTTTAAATGATTTATTATAACTGTTTAGTTGGTTTGGGGGTTTGTGTCGGCTAGCCTAGTTTCACGATAGGCGCCATCACGACCGGATTTGGTTTAGGGTCGTGACAAGTTGCTATCAGAGCCTAGGTTACATAGGTCTCACGAGTCATGAACAGGTTTAGTAGAGTCTCGCAGATCGGTATAGAGACATCTGTATTTATCCTCGGGAGGCTGCAGAACCTTTAGAAAACTTGACATTCTTGAATTCTTGTTATGCGAATCTGTTGATCAGAGTCCTAAACTTTTGTTATTCTATTCTCTCACAGATGGTAAGTACACGTGCTACCGGTCAGGATGGACGACTACCAGTACCACCAGCTGGGGCCACTAGAGGCCGAGGTCGTGGTAGGGGTAGGGGTGTAGCCCGCACAGCAGCTAGGGCAGCACCTGCAAATCCACCAACCGCCCTAGTTCATGATCAGGTCCAAGTTGTGGACACTCCAGCAGCACCAGCTCAGGCACCAACTATGCCTATTGTGATTCCAGGTCTTCAGGATGCCCTGGCCCAGATTCTATCAGTATGTACTGGCCTAGCTCAAGCGGTCTCAGTTACTACAGCCGCAGCTACTTCTCAGACCGGGGGAGGCACTCAGACTCTCGCCACTCGCACACCTGAGCAGGTCGTGCAGGGACTTCAGACATCGGGGGCACCTCCAGCCTAGCCGGTTGCAGCTGCTCAGGACTATGTAGCTCTTGTTATACCAGTGACGAGCAGCGCAGGTTGACGAGGTTTGGTAGACTTCAGCCTCCGACTTTCAGTGTTATAGAGGGCGAGGATGCCCAGGGTTTCTTGGACAATTGTCAGAGGATTCTTCGTACATCGGGTATTCTGGAGACCAGCGGGGTCGCATTTACTACTTTTCAGTTTTCTAGAGTTGCCTTCACTTGGTAGGAGGCTTATGAGAGGCGTAGGCCTGTTGGTGTAGCACCCCTTACCTGGCAGCATTTCTCCGTTCTCTTTTTGGAGAAATATGTGCCATAGTCTCGCAGAGAGGAGCTGCACAGGCAGTTCTAGAAGTTGAGTTAGGAAGATATGACTGTGATGCAGTATGATATGAGGTTCTCGGAGTTAGCTCATCATGCTGTTTGGTTGGTTCCTACGGACAGAGAGAGGATCAAGAGATTCATTGATGGCCTCACGTATCAACTTCGGATTCTCATGACCCAGGAGAGGGTGTATGGTGCTACTTTTGAGGAGGTTGTTGACATTGCTCATGAGATTGAGGAGGTTGTTGACATTGCTCACGAGATTGAGTCGGTTCGTCGCCAGGAGAGGGATGAGAGGGAGGCCAAGAGGCCTTGGGGATCTAGTAGTTTTGGTGGTACTTCTTCAAGAGGTCAGCTTTAGCATGACAGAGGTCGTCCATTCAGACATGCTCAGTCAGCTCGCCTAGGTTATCGTGGGGCATCATCGGGTCATGGTTCTCACAGTTCTCATCAGGGACATTCATCAATCAGTGCCCTTCCAGCCCAGAGTTTATCCCGTGCTCCATCAGTTCAGGGCTCTTCTATGCCAGGTGCATTTGCTAGTCATTCCGGTGCTAGGGGTTCCCTTCAGTCCCCGTCTCTAGCACCAGGGAGTTGTTATGAGTGTGGAAAGTTGGGTCACATGTAGAGGTAGTGTCCTCGTCGTCTTGGAGGTTCGTCTCAGCAGAGGAGTTAGCCATCAGCTTCAGCGCCAGTTACTTCACCACCACCCACCCAACTAGCTAAGGGTAGGGGTCAGTCAGCTAGGGGTCACCCCAGAGGGGGAGGTCGATCAGGTGGTGGTCAAGCCCGTTTCTATGCACTCCCAGCTAGACCCGATGCTATTGCTTCAGATGCTGTGCTTATAGGTATTGTCTCAGTCTGCCATAGAGATGCATATGTGTTATTTGATCTCGGTTCCACTTTTTCATATGTATCATCATATTTTGCTCGTTATTTGGATACGCCCCGTGAGTCTCTTGTTTCATCTATTCGTGTATCTACTCCAATTGGCGATACTATTGTTGTGGACCGTGTGTACCGGTCATGTGTGGTGACTATTAGGGGTCTGGAAACTCGAGTGGACCTGTTATTTCTTTGTATGGTGGACTTTGATGTGATATTGGGCATGGATTGGTTATCTCCGTGTCGTGCTATTTTGGACCGTCATGCTAAGAAGTGACATTGGCTATGCCAGGTGTGCCACAGATTGAGTGGCGAGGTTCGACTGATTTTGTCCCCAATAGAGTGATTTTATTCTTGAAAGCCCAGCGGATGGTCGGAAAAGGTTGTCTTTCATACTTAGCCTTTGTGAGGGATGTCGGTGCAAAAATTCCTAGTATTGATTCTATTCCTGTTGTGAGGGATTTTCCTGATGTGTTTCCTGCAGACCTATCGGGCATGTCATCGGACATTCCACCGTATCGTATGGCTCCAACAGAGTTGAAGGAGCAGCTTTAGGAACTCCTTGATAAGAGGTTTATTCGGCCTAGTGTGTCGCCTTGGGGTGCACCTGTTCTATTTGTGAAGAAGAAGGATGGCACGATGAGGATGTGTATTGATTATAGGCAGTTGAACAAAGTGACAATCAAGAACAAGTATCCTTTTCCTCGTATCGATGATTTATTTGACCAACTTCAGGAAGCAAGAGTGTTCTCCAAGATTGATCTTCGTTTAGGGTATCACCAGCTGAAGATCAGGGAATCGAATATTCTTAAGACGACTTTTAGTACCCGATATGATCATTATGAGTTCCTGGTGATGTCTTTAGGGTTGATCAATGCCCCAACAATGTTCATGAATTTGATGAACAACGTGTTTCAGCCTTATCTCGACTCGTTTTTCATAGTTTTCATTGATGATATTCCGGTATACTCATGTAATCAGGAGAAGCACACAAAGCATTTGAGAGTTGTGTTGCAGAGATTGGGGAGGAAAACCTTATGCAAAGTTCTCCAAGTGTGAGTTTTGGCTCAGTTCAGTGGCATTCTTAGGGAACATGGTGTCCAGTGAGGGTATTTAGGTTGATCCAAAGAAGATAGAGGCAGTTCAGAGTTGGCCCAGACCATCCTCACCCACAGAGATTCGCATCTTTCTTGGTTTGGCAGGTTATTACCGTCAGTTTGTGCAGGGATTTTCATCTATAGCATCACCCTTGACCAAGTTGACTAAAAAGGGTGCTCCTTTCATATGGTCGGATGAGTGTGAGGAGAGCTTTCAGAAGCTCAAGACTGCCTTGACCACATCTCCAGTGCTAGTTTTGCCATCAGCTTCAGGTTTATATACCATGTATTGTGATGCTTCGAGAGTTGGTATTAGGTGTGTGTTGATGCAGGAGGGTAGGGTTATTTCTTATCCATCTCATCAGTTGAAGCCCCATGAGAAGAACTACCCAGTTCATAATTTGGAGTCGGTTGCCATTGTTCACGCGTTAAAGATTTGGAGGCATTATTTGTATGGTGTGTCTTGTGAAGTGTTTACTGATCATCGTAGCCTCCAGCATTTGTTCAAGCAGAAGGATCTCAATTGAGGCAGCGGAGATGGTTGGAGTTGCTAAAGGACTATGATATCACTATTTTGTACCATTCGGGGAAGGCCAATGTGATGGCCGATGCCTTGAGTAGGAAGGCGGTAAGTGTGGGGAGTTTGGAATATATTCATGTTGAGGAGTGACCTCTTGCAGTTGATGTTCAGGACTTGGCCAATCTGTTCGTGAGGTTGGATATTTCGGATCCCAGTCGGGTATTGACTTGTGTGATTTCTCGGTTTTCCTTATTTGATTGCATCAGAGAGCGCCAATACGATGATCCTCATTTTCTTGTCCTTAAGGACATAGTTAGCACGACGATGCCAGAGATGTGACTATTGGTGATGATGGGGTGTTGAGGATGTAAGGCCGGATATGTGTACCCAATATAGATGGACTTTGGTAGTTAATTCTAGAGAAGACTCATAGCTCGCAGTATTCTATTCATCCGGATGCCGCAGATGTATCAGGATCTAAGACATCATTATTGGTGGAGGAGAATGAAGAAGGACATTGTGGGATTTGTAGTTCGGTGTCTCAATTATCAACAGGTGAAATATGAGCATCAGAGATTGGGTGGCTTGCTTCAGCAGATAGATATCCCAGAGTGGAAGTGGAGCGGATCACCATGGACTTTGTAGTTGGGCTCCCACGAACTTTGAAGAAGTTCGATGATATTTGGGTGATTGTGGATCGGCTGACCAAGTCCGCTCACTTCATTCCTGTGTGTACTACCTATTCTTCAGAGCGGTTGGCAGAGATATATATTCGGGAGATTGTTCGTTTGCATGGTGTCCCAGTTTCCATCATTTCATATAGAGGTACTCTGTTTACTTCATAGTTTTGGAGGTCTGTACAGCGAGAGTTGGGTACTCAGGTTGAGTTGAGCACAACTCTTCACCCTCAGACGGACGGGCAGTCCGAGCGCACTATTCAAATATTGGAGAACATGTTGCGTGCTTGTGTCATTGATTTTGGAGGGTCATGGGATAAGTTCCTACCGCTCGTAGAGTTTGCTTATAACAAGAGTTATCAATCGAGTATTCAAATGGCTCCATTTGAGGCTTTGTATGGGAGACAATGTAGATCTCCGGTCGGATGGTTTGAGCTGGGTGAGGTTAGGCTATTGGGTACAGACTTGGTGCAGGATGCTTTAGACAAGGTGAAGGTGATTCAAGGGAGGCTTCGTACAGTGCAGTCGAGACAAAAGAGTTATGCTAGCAGGAACGTTCGAGATGTGTCCTACATGGTTGGTGAGAAGGTTCTATTGAAGGTTTCGCCCATGAAGGGTGTTATGAGATTTGGGAAGAAGGGTAAATTGAGTCCTCGGTTCATTAAACCTTTTGAGGTGCTTTAGAAGATTGGGGAGGTGGTTTATGAGCTTGATTTGCCACCCAACTTATCGAGTGTGCATCCGGTATTTCATGATTCTATTCTCCGGAAGTATATTGACAATCCGTCTCATGTTTTGGATTTCAGCACAGTTTAGTTAGATGATGATTTGATTTATGATGTGGAGCCAGTGGCTATTTTGGAGCGTCAGGTTCGAAAGTTGAGGTCAAAGGATATAACTTCAGTGAAAGTGCAATGGAGAGGTCAGCCCGTGCAGGAGGCTACCTGGGAGACCGAGCGAGAGATGTGGAACAGATATCCTCACCTATTTGAGACTTCAGGTATATTTCTTGACCCGTTCGAGGACGAATGTTTGTTTAAGAGGGGGAGGATGTAAAGACCCGGGCGGTCGTTTCACGAGTTACCAATCCATTTCCCCCATTTCTGCTTTTTATTGTCTTGTTTAACTGTATTATGTGGTATCGGGTTGGTTGGTTCGAGTTCGGAGAGGTTTTGGAAAGGAATGAGACACTTAGTCTCTTTTGAGTAAGCTTAGGTTGGAAAAGTCAACCGGATGTTGACTTATGTGAAAAAGGGCTCGGTTGTGAATTCCGATGGTTTGAATAGCTTCAGGAGGTGATTTGGGACTTAGGAGCATGATCGAAATGTATTTTGAGGTCCGAAGTAGATATAGGCTTGAATTGGCGAAATTGGAATTTTAGCATTTTCCGGTTGATCGGTGAGATCTTGATAAAGGGGTCGGAATGAAATTCCGGAAGTTGGAGTAGGTCTATATTATCATTTTTGATATATGTGCTAAATGTTAGGTCATTCGGACGAGGTTTGATAGAGTTTTAGATCAAAAGCGGAATTTGGAAGTTTTTAGAATTCTTAGGCTTGAATCCGATGTCAATTTGGTGTTTTGATGTTGTTTTGAGCATTCCGAAGGCTAGAACAAGTTTGAATGAGGTTATGAAATATGTTGTCATGTTTGGTTGAGGTCCCGAGGGCCTCGGGTGAGTTTCGGGTGGTTGAACAGATCAAATTCATGTTGGAAAAGTTGCAGAAAATCTGTTGTTGGTGTTGTAGACATTTGGCCTTCGCTTTCGCGAGTGGGCTCTCACGTTCGCGAAGGGTTTGGATGTGAGGCAGGAAGGTTGGCCTTTGCATTCGCGATGTGGGTCCCGCATTTGCGAAGGGTGGGGGTCAGTGTTCATCGCGTTCGCGATGGTTTTCCCGTGTTCGCGTATAGTAAAGGTGAGCAGCTAGGTCGAGGTCCTATAGTGCTTCGCGTTCGCGAGCTAGGTGTCGCGTTCGCGATGGGTTGAGGAGCTGAAGATTTGCGCTCACGTACAGGGTATCGCATTCGCGATGAAGGATTAAGTGGTCAACAGAATTTTTGTGCTTCACAAACGCTAGGCGTTGACCGCGTTCGTGAAAAAGGGATTTCAAGTGATGGGCAGAATGTTTAAAAGACTACTTCCGCGAGTTTGGGTCTAAATTTCACCATTGTTGAGCGATTTTGGAGCTTTTTGAGAAGGATTGAAGAGGGAATCAAAGGGAACACTTGGAGGTAAGATTTATGGACTTAATACTCGATCCTATTGTTATTTCTACCTAATTAAACATAAAATTTATGGAATCTAAAGCCTAAAATTGGAGAGTTAGGGCTTGGAATTTGAGACTTTGATTTGGGGATTTGAGGGGCTATTTGTGGTCGGATTTTGATGTATTTGATATGTATGAATTTGTGAGAGTGTAAGGATTCTAGTTATATAATTTTTGTCGGAATCCGGGATGTGGGCCAAGGGGTCGGGTTTGACCAATTTCGAGATTTTTGATGTAAATTGATTATTTTCGAGTGGGCTTTATTTTCTTAGCATATTTTGATGGTATAAATCTATTTTTGGATAGATTTGGAGCATCCGGAGGACGAATCAAGAGGCAAAGTTATCGCGGGCTAGAGTTTGGACCGGATAGAGGTAAGTAATGATTGTAAATGCTGTCCTGAGGGTATGAAACCTCGGATTTCACATTGTTGTGCTATTTCGAGGTGACACACACGCTAGATGACGAGCATGGTGTTGTGTACCGTTGGGAATTGTGACTTATTCCGTCCCATATGACTGTTAAACCGCGTATTTAATTGAAAACTATTTGCTATCATTGTGTTTTGGAAAGTATTATCATGTTTTGGGCTAAATGCCATATTTGGGCCTCGTGCCAACTGTTTTGGACGCTTAAGAGATTTTTACTACAATCCTCACTGTTTTGACTTCATATTTGTACTTAGTCATGTTGTATTCTACTGTTTTTATAACTCAGCCATATTTACTCCATTTTAAATGATATTTTGGGCTGGACATCATGTTTTACTGTTCCTAAGTGGCTTGAGAGACTTCTGACTGAGCGGGGCCGACAGCCTGTATTGTAAGGATATTATGGGATCGGGTTGCACGCCGCAGCAGTATGTACTGATTCATGATTTTAAGGCCGAGGGTCTAATTTGTTACGCCACGAGGTGGCCTGTTATAAGGCCAAGGTCCAGTTTGATTATGCCACGAGATGGCTTGATATAACGATTGGGCTGTAGGAGCCCCTCCGGAGTTTGCACACCCCAGTGAGCGCGGGTACCCAGTATGAGTTGTGATATTGCCCAAGGGGCTATTGTTGTTTCATGTTATTGCCCGAGGGGCTGATACAAGTAATTGTGAGGTAGCCCGAGGGGTTGGTTCTGTTGGTATTTTGCCCGAGGGGCTGATTTATGTTTCCATCCTTTTCTCCCCGTTTTCATCACTCGTTTGAATTATTGAAAGATGTTTTAAAGAGATTTTACTAAACTAAGGTGTTTTTACGAGCTTTTACTGAACTACTGCATTGTTCTGGATTTATACTGTGTTGTTGTAGCATTATGCTATGTTTTACGTGTTTTCTTATCGCTCAACTGCCTTTACTTTTATGACTTACTGAGTTGGCATACTCACATTACTCCCTGCACCCTGTGTGCAGATCCAGGAGTCTCGAGTCACGCTAGCGAGTGCTGATTTGCTTTCCAGCAGTCTTGTTCGGAGTTGACTAGGTTGCTGCTCGGCGTTCGCAGCCCTGTGCTTCTCCTTCCTATCTTTATTTCACTTTGTACTAGCTTTATATCCGACTATGTTGTCTTTTGATACTCTTAGATGAATTTTAGATACTCGTAACTGGTGACACTCCGATGTCGGGCTGTGTTTGTTTCCACACTGTTCTATTCTACTCTTTATTTTGGGATTTTAGCCTATTAAAGACTTTAAATGCTTTATTATAACTATTTAGTTGGTTTGGGGGTTTGTGTCGGCTGGCCTAGTTTTACGATAGGCGCCATCACGGTCGGGTCCGGTTTAGGGTCGTGACATTTAGAAAGATGCAAAAGATTTGTTTTATAAAAATGCACAATACCAAGCTTTTTCCGTAGTAAGTAAAATCTTTCCTTTAAAAGAGGTTTTGTAAAAATATCAGCAATTGAGAATTAGTACTAATGAATTCTAATACAATATCACCTTTAGCAACATGATCACAGATAAAATGATGTTTGATTACTATATGCTTTGCCCTAGAATGATGCACATAATTTTTTGACAAACATATGGCACTAGTATTATCACAAAATATAGGAGTAGAGGTAAGAGATAGATCGTAGTCGAGAAGCTGATGCATTATCCATAGAACTTGTATACAACAACTTCCAACAACTAAGTATTCTGCTTCAGTTGTTGATAAGGCAACACAATTTTGTTTCTTGCTATGCCAAGAAACTAGTGCATTTCCCAAGAGTTGACATGTTCCACTGGTACTATTTCTGTCGATCTTATTGCCTGCAAAATCTGCTTTTGAAAATCCACTTAAAGCAAAATTGTTAGAATGATCATACCATAATCCTAGTTCATAAGTACCAATGAGGTATCTTATAATACGTTTAACAACAATAAGATGGGATTCCTTAGAAGCCGACTAAAATCTTGCATACTTGCAAATACTGAATAATATCTGTTCGACTAGAATTGAGATATAATAAGGATCCAATCATTCCTCTATACATAGTTTCATCAACACATTTTCCATTGCTGTCTTCATCAAGCATCGTTGTTGGACTCATTGGAGTTCCAATAGACTTAGCATTCTCGATGCAAAAATTCTTTTCTTGTTCACGATAGCCTTAGACTATAAAATTCTGTTTATGTCCTTTTCAAACAGAAGATGTATTTTCTTCATATCAGCTTTGTAAACTCTATTCTTAGAAGCTCATGATTTGTACTACCAGTCCTTGGAAAATATAATAGATCCAGATAATTTATTTATGTTTAATTGACTTGTTAACATTATTGGGGTTGGATAGTTATTAGTTGGCTTACCTAGCGGGTTGAGTTAGGTGTCATCACGACTAGTGAGTTTTGGGTCGTGACAAAAGGGATACTACATTTCTTTTATCAGAAGTAATCATGGAAGAGAATTTGAGAGCAGAGCTTTGGAATTTTTTTGCAATGATCAAGGAATCTCTCACAACTTCTCTTCACCAAGGTCACCAAACAGAATGTAGTGGTAGAATGTAAGAATAGAACTTTACAGGACATGACAAGAACCATGATTGTAGAGAATTCTCTACCTTACCATTTTTGGGCAGAAGCTGTGAGCACAACATGTCATATCATTAATAGGTGTATGATTAGACCAATCCTCAAAAGGACTCCATACGAACTATGGAATGGTAAGAAATCCAACATCAACTATTTTCACTCTTTTGGGTGCAAATGTTTCATTCACAATAATAGCTAGGACAATCTGGGTAAGTTTGATCCTAAAAGTGACGAAGGTATATTTCTTGGATACTCTCCCTCAAGTAGAGCATATAGGGTTTATAACAAAAGAACTTTATGCATTGAAGAATCAATTCATATTATTTTCGTTGATATTAACCCTCACTTAAAGAATGAAAAAGTTCCTAAAGATGAGGAAATTTCTATTGTCCAAAATCTGTTGTTGTAGGAAACGATCATCAAAATGAGTCAATTGGTCAGCAAACTCAGTCAACTGAAGAGCATATTAAAGATCACGAACCTTCTCAAATAGATTAGTCAACTAATGTGGGAAGAGAACCTTCCTCAAACACTCCAAATGAATGGAAAAGTGAACCTGGCTATCCTTACAAATTCATTATCGGAGTTCCATAGGAAGGAATCACCACTAGAAGATCCCAAAAGCTCAAATCACATGTGGCTTTAATTTCTCAACTTGAGCCAAAGAAAGTAGATGAAGCTATGAAAGTTGTTCACTGGATCAAAGCAATGAAGGATGAACTTGATCAGTTTGAGAGAAATAAAGTGTGGGAGCTGGTTCCAAAACCTTCAAACTCATCTATTGTAGGAAAAAAATGGGTGTTCAAGAATAAATTAAAAGAATCTGGACAAGTAGTTCGAAATAAAGCAAGGCTAGTTGCACAGGGATACTCTCAGCAAGAAGGAATCGACTATGATAAAACCTTCGCACCTGTAGCAAGATTGGAATCTATTTGAATACTACTTGCATTTTCTGCTCACAAAGGATTCAAACTGTTTCAAATGGATGTAAAAAGTGCGTTTCTAAATGGGTACATTTCTGAAGAGGTATATGTAAAGCAACCGCCTAGATTCGTAAATGTCACTCTCCTAGATCATGTATACAAGCTGAGTAATGCTCTGTACGGACTCAAGCAAGCTCCTCGTGCATGATAAGAAAGGTTTAAGATCTTTCCTTCTAAATCAAGGTTTCAAACGAGGTACTATAGATACAACTCTATTTATTAAGCATTCAAGTTCAGGTAACTCAAACTTATGTCGATGATATTATTTTTGGTAGTCCTAACTCTGTTCTATGTGAAGAATTTGCTCTTTCTATGAAAGAAGAATTTGAAATGAGTATGATGGGAGAATTAACTTTCTTTGTTGGACTGCAAATCAAACAGTCTCCTAAATGGATCTTCGTTAGCCAAACCAAGTATACCAAGGAACTCCAACCATCGAACGTAGCAACATCGGCATTCAAAATCTGTACACATTGTGCAGGAAGTGTAGTATGAGTACAACCGACCCCATGTACTCAAAAAGTAACAAACCTAACCTCAGGTTGAAAGTAGTGACGAGCCGGTACATAGGTTGGGTCCAACACAAATAACCAACAGTAGTTCAAACAGTGTACAACAAATAAATAAAGAAATAGCTCAGAAATAAAGTACTCAGCCTTTTCATAGTTTTCCGAAAACAGTTCCACTTTTCAAGTATACCAATGAAAGCTCAAATCCTCCACCGCAATCGTTAAAAATATGAGTAAATTTTGAAAACCATAACTTTTTCCTGAAAATCCTTTCCACAATAGGTAAACATGTTTCATTTCCTTTTTCAAATAACAAGTGTGAAATACCTCTCTATAATGATATATCAATGTATACAAAAAGTCATAATAACGTAATACCGTACAACATGAAGAAAAATACATCTATATGCATGTATGCCATATATGCATACCAATGCCATGTACCTCAGAGATGAACCATGTACTCACACTCTCAGAGTACTCGACCTCACTGTGTCACAACTTCCACTCATCATAATCAACCACTCGGTATTGCATATGGCCCATACGGCCTAGGGAAGATCCATCCTAGAATATATACATCACTAACTATAAGTCATCCAGTACCGAGAAAACATGCCAATCCAGTCTTATGGAGAAGATCCATCTCCATATCAAGGGAAGATCCATCCCTGAATATAATCAACCGCGCTAACTGGGGGTGTGCAGACTCTGGAGGGCTCCTTCAGCCCAAACGCTATAACAAGCCAATCATGGAATAAATCAATAATGCCCTCGGCCTTACTCAATAATTAATAAAATATGTTGCGGCGTGCAACCCAATCCCATAACTGTCACTCATAATCAGGCTCTCGGCCTCACTTAGGCATCAATCTCTCTAGTCTCACCCACTGGCTCACAATGTCATAAAAACTAACTCGGAACAATGATATGATGTATCAATAAGTAACAATTGTGACTGAGATATAATATGAATGCATGAATATGACTGAGTACAAAATATCAATGAAATAAACGAGATGACAGCAAGAAATGTCCACTATGGATCCCAACAATAACAGCATAAAGCATAAACATGATATCTAGCATGGTGTACAACTCATTTATCTTATAACATGGTGAAAACACAGATATCAATAAAATAGAGCCACTATTCAGTGCCCTGGAAACAACAGAGGCACAACTCATAGGGTGCACGCCCACACGCCCGTCACTTAGCATGTGCGTCACCTCGACATCAATCACGTAACATATAATTTGGGGTTTCATATCCTCAGCACTAAGTTTAGAAGATTTACTTATCTGAACTAAGCCAATTCCGACACCAAGCAAGCCAAAATCCTACTCTACGATGCCTTTGCCCCTCAAATCAACCTCCGGATGCTCCGAATCTAGCCATAAACTATTCAATATAATCAACACGAGCTAAAAGAATCAATCTCATAAGAAAATACTAATCTTTAGGCCAAAAGTCAAAAGTTCAGCTCAAAAGACAGGTCCAGAGCCAACGTCTCAAAATCCAACCAAAGTCACAAAATCCGACAACCCATTCGATTACGAGACTAACCATACTAGTTTCACTCAGATCCGACTCTAAATCGACATTCAAATCTCAAACATTTATTTTATAAAATTTCCACAATTTTCCCCAAATTTCCACTTCAAAGTACTAATCAAATGATAAAATCAGTGATATGTTCATGTATATTAACCAAATCCGAATTAGAATCACTTACCTCGATGAATTTCTTGAAAAACCCTCAAAAGATGACCACAAACTGAGCTCCCTAAGTTCAAAATGTGAAATAATACCCTAAATCCCGTATATATAATGCACCCTCTAGTTTCCAATACGCGGTCCGCAAAAATTTAGGCGCGGCCGCGAAAATCCAAGCCCATGTAGTCGCGAAAAAGTGGTGCAACCACACTTTTGGTGGCTGCACTGATAGGCCTTAGTATTTTAACCATATGTTTTTCTACAGAGGTCCAAATGATGATTTCTTTACCTTTACGGAAACTAGACACAAAGGAATACAACTTTTGTTTTTGAATCATCTTAAAATTACTTGTAGATCAAAAGATATAGGCGTCCGAAGTCGGACTAACGAACCTGCAGATTCTTTAGGAGCACGGCCGCGGACAAAATTGTGCTATCCGTGAAAGTCTGTTGCGGTCCATGATTTTTCAAGTGCTATGGCACTCAAAAATGTGTGATCCGCGCCTCCATGATCCGCAACAATATTAGAGTTCCGAAATGCCCGAACTCGCTCAAAACTCACCCCGAAATTCACCCGAGCCCCCCCTCCCGGGGACCTCAACCGAAGGTACCATCAAGTCCTAAAACACCATACAAACATAGTCAAGCACTCAAATCACATCAAACAATGCTAAACCATGCATCACACACCAGTTCAAGCTTAATGAAACTAAGAACTTCCAACATTTTATTCGATGTCGAAACCTATCAAATCACGTCCAATTGACCCCAAATTTTGCACAGAGGTCACATTAGACATTATAGACCCGCTCCAACTTTTGGAATCAAAATCCGACCTCGATATCAAAAAGTCCACTCTCGGTCCAACTTTTTGAAATTCCAATTTTTGCCATTTCAATCCAAATTCTACCACGGACCTCCAAATCACAATCTGGACGCGTTCCTAAGTCTAAAATCACCCAACAAAGCTAACAGAACCATCAGAAATCCAATCCGAGGTCAACTACTAAAAGTCAAAACTTTGTCAAACCTTTCAAATTTAAAGCTTCAAGTTGAGAATCATTCTTCCAAATCAATTCTGAATAACCTGAAAAATCAAAACTGATGATTCACATAAGTCATAATACATCATACAAAGCTACTAATGCCCTCAAACAATCGAGCATAGTGCAATTGCTCAAAATGACCGGTCGGGTCGTTACACCTTTTCTCGTTGAACCTTCTTACAAAATACTTCAAAATTTCTTAGTGCTTCATCTTTATTACTCAAAAACAAAACCCATGTAAATCAAGAAAAATCATCCGCAATAATAAAAACATATTTTCTACCACCTATACTAGCAGTTCTAGTTGGGCTAAACAAATCCATATGCAATAGTCGAAGAGGTTTAGAGGTAGAAACAATGTTTTTGATTTTGAAAGATGAGCGAGTTTGTTTTCCAAGTTGAAATGCATCGAAAATATGATATTTTGAAAAATCTAGTTTTGGAAGACCAATGACAAGATCGTGTTTAAAAAGTTTTTGAATAGTATGCATGTTAGCATGTCCAAGTTTTCTATGCCAAACCCAAGGATCGTCAATCATAGAAGCAAGACATATTTGATCACTAAGGTTATCTATATTACTAATAGTATAAACATTTCTGTCTCTATTTCCTGAAAGAATAACTTTACCTGATTCATCTTCTATAAACCAACCATGCTTCTTTAAAAAGAACCTCATAGTCAATGTCACACAGTTGACTGATACTGAGAAGATTGTAACCGAGTTCATCAACCAGGTAAACTTTGTCCACATCACATGTTGAGATTAGGGGAACTTTTCCAACTCCAATTACATTTTCTTTTGATTTATCTCCAAAGGTAACTGCTCCTCCATCTAGTTTGGTGACTATTTTGAATAATTGTTTGTCACCAGTCATATATCTAGAACATGCGCTGTCAAGATATCATTTTCCTTTTCTGTTCTTCTTGCGGTGTTCCTACAAAACAAAGTTACTTGTTTTTAGGTACCCAAGCCTACTTGGGTCCTGAATGGTTAGATTTCCGAGTGTTAGCTTGATTAGAAGATTTAGGTCGCCAGACCCATCTCTTGTTATCCTTAAACCTGCAACAGTTAGAGGTGTGACCATGTTTCCTAGAATAAAAACATGATGGATTTATGGGATTTTTTCAGAGCTTCTTTATGCTCTGATTCTGTTCCTGCATTGGTTAGTGTTATGACCATTTTACCACAGTACGAACATGCATGATAGTTTCTAGTTCTAATCAAAGAATTATGAGAGGTAGTATGATTTGATTTTACAGAGCTATGACTAGTGGATTTTTGTAATCCATTCAGTTGAAGTTGAAGTTCATTAACTTCTTCTTGAAGCATGTCACGCTCAATTTCACAAACTTCCAGCTTTAAGGCCCAATCTTTCTTTTCTCTTTGGATCTTTCTGAGTTCATTTAGAACTCTTTCAATATCTACAAGAGCAATATCAACAAATTCTTGAAGTTCATAACAGTTAGGACAAGTAGGAGGACGTACCTCACTAGTTCCCTCGTCTGCCATAAGGCCAAGTTCACCTAATTCTTCTTCCTCATCTTATACTTTGTTTCTTGTGAATCCACGTTTCGTGATTCCTCATTGCTATCATCTTTTATGGCCATGAAACACATGTTTGCAATTTCTTTATGGTCAGATTCTTTTTCATCACTCCAGGCTCCAAAAGACTTCTTCTTTTGAAGATTCCTGCTGAGCTTCTTCTTCAGTTCGGGACAACCAGATGTCTGTGTTTTCTACATTCATAGCATCTTCCATCATTTTCACTATTTGTTCTTCCCTTTCTGAAGTTTGGTTTACCTCTTCTGCTATTTCTATTTTTCCTCATCATGCTTGTTACAAGTTGAGAGAGCATGACTATGTTTTCATCATGTTCTCCTCTTTCCTCTTCTTCTTCATCTTCTGGTTCAGCCATAGCTTCTTTGAAGGCAACTATTTTTTTCTTTTCTTGTTAAATTTATCTGTCCATGTAAGTTTTCTAAAACACTATTAAGTCACATTTAAGTCCATCATAGGAAATTTTGTTAAGATCCTGACATTCGAGAGCAATGACCTTTGACTGTCAAATCATAGGTAGACTTCTGAGAATATTTCTGACTTGTTCTCCACTTTTTATTGTTCTACCAAAGGATTTTAGATCTCCAAGAATTTTGCTGAACCTGGAGAACATTTCTTTTACAGATTCTCCATCCTTCATTTGAAATAGCTCATACTCACGAAACAAAAGATGTATCCTTGTTTCTTTTACCTTGTTGGTTCCTTCATATCTGACTTCCAATTTATCCCATGTTTCCTTAGCAGTTTCATAGCTTGAGATCTTTTCATACTCTTCACCATTGATAGCATTGTACATCAGATTTTTTGCTTTAGCATTCACAATTATGACAACAGCTTGCTCATTAGTGTAGTCATCTTAATCAAGTGGATCAGTTGATACTATTACTTGACCATTATCATCTTTCTTTAGGGGAATTGGAAGAGTTCTCTTTTTGATCACCCGCTAGACTTTGATTTTATATGACAAGGTGTATGTTTCCATACGCACTTTCCAATGAGAAAAGTGTTGTCCGTTAAAGTATACTGGTCATACTTGAGAGGTTCCTTCTTTAAATAATGCATCAACGACTGTGTTTGATCTTACAATCTTTTTCTCACTAGCTGTTAAGCAAAGTTTGTGAGCCTTGCTTTGATATTAATTGATAGTACAAGAGGGGGGATGGTGAATTGTGGTCTATTAAAATTAGTTGACTAAGGATGTGATTAGTCGACTAGATATCGTGCAGAGTGAAAATAGAAATCGTGAGCACCTAATTTTTGCCCTACATGAAAATGACTCCTAAAAAATAAACCAAAATTTTTTACGGGATTTTAGAAGTTTTTCTTTATTCAGCTGCATTTCATGCATTTTTAATATTTTAAAATCATAGAAAAATCATAAAAACTGTCACATTTTAACTTCATGTCATCTTAGGTCCAATTTACATGTAGAAATTAATTTTATTATGGAAAAATCACAAAAATGGTCATTTTAACATATTTAACTTTTAGTCTTTAGAAAGTAGTATTTTTATTTAGTTTTAAGTTTTTTATTTATTTGAATAGATAAACAATTTTAATTTTTACAAATTAGATTGATTTAGGATTTTATTAGATTTTAAAATCAAAGAAAAAGAAAAATAAAAAAAAGATTTTGATTTAGTCTTCCTACCCCAAAGTTAATTAGTCCAAATTCATGACCCAAATCCCTTCAAGCCCAAAACATTGAGTTCATACCCATTTTCCATTTGACCTAACCTAATTCCTACCCCTATAAAATAATGTTAACTCCTAAAATAAAATAAAAAAGAGCGAGGACCTAAGACCTAACGCCAAAAAGCCTTACACAAAAAGATAGAATCCACCGTTTTGTCTGCTGATTTTGGACTAACCCATACAAAAAAATGAAAATCTGAAGAAGCCGTAGAACACCAAGAAACGATCCCCCCTATCAATCATCTTCTTCAAGCAGCTATTTTCCATGGCTGATTCTCAACACCAAACGACCACCCTCATCTCTGATTTTTCATCTCCCTTCACAAAAATCACACACACACACACTGATAGGAGATAGCCAAAATTCCCTAAATCAGCCACAACAACAACCCTCCTCTATTCTTCAGTCGCGATGCACAGAGGCTTAAAAAGAGAAAACCGGACATAAAACTTAAGAGATGAAAGATTAAAGGAGTTGAAGAGCTTTCCTTGAGGAGTATTTTTTCTTGAATTTTCTTACCTCTTCTGATCCGAATCCAAAAAACGAAAAATACAAAAAAAAAAAAGAAGAAACATTTCTTTCTAGATTTGATCTTACTCAAAAAATTAAAAAAAAAATACACAAAGTTTAGTTTAAGTTTCAGAAAACATAATTTTTCTTTTGGAATTTCTTCCTTCTTTTTTTTTGGATTCTGGTGCAAAGAATGGGATTCGATTGAGTGAAAGTGAATTGAGCTATTTCCGGTGCCGTTCGAGTTTGCTACTGGTTCACGGTTCCGTTTGTTTTCTGTCACAATTTCTTCATTTGGAGTTTGCCATCAAAAGTTGTATTTGCTGGTTTTCCCATTATTATTAAAGAGTTGTTTTCTTGCCAGGTTCATTTCTATCCTTTTCTTCCTCCCTTTTATTTCTATTTTTGTGTGATTAAAATGTGATAAGTGCCATTAAAAGACTATGTTGAGCTTTACTGATTAGGATTATTCTTTGATTTTGGTTTGGTATTTAAAATTCTTTGACACAATTGTGTTAAATTTAATATTTGGGTTACATGATGTTTTTATTTGTTTACACTGTGATCATGAATGTATAATTATGGAAGAGGTTCTCATGTGTTGGATTAAAGTGAGGTTAGCTTGAGGTTAGGATTGATTGGCTTACTTCTCTCATGTTTGAAAGTAGAAAATAAGTGTTAAATATTTTGATGAAATTCGGCAGTGAATGAAGGATTTGTGAAATAAGTTTATGGTAGTGAGGTAATGAATTTGAGATTGAGTGGTAAAAACAAAAATGGATAGAGTTAGAAATATTTAAATAGTTTTCCTGCTGCTTCGGTTCGTACTATATTATTAGTATTCTTAACTCTCATACATCACTTTCTTTGGATTATCCTTATCTTAGTTGCTTGGTAAATATATTTGTGTGCACGATTGGATGGAAATGATTCTATGATTGAATTGGGTCGTGGAGAGTGGTAGAAAGGCCGAAGCGCATTCGCGATTAATTTGTTCTCATGTTTTTTAGGAATTGGGCTTGTTCGGATGCATGAAATGAAGAGTTAAAAGGATACGAGCATAAAAACTCTTTTAGCGAAAGTGTTCCATAATCACATTCCTTTCACGCATAATCTCAAAGTAGTTTAGTAAAATAATTCATGAAAATCGTAGTTTGCTTTATGCGTGATTACTAAACCATCGTGATTATGGGTACGGTTCCCGTGACATAGTTACGATGCTTAATTTCTTAAATTCGGGTGTGCATTTCATGTGACCCGATCATAACAACTTCGAACAATAATAAAATACACATGTCACGAATCGCGGGTACATTTCATATAGCGTGGTTTGCGGTGTGTTCCAAAACGGCAAGTGTACGATATTCGTAACTTGTTCAAAAAATAATTCCATAACTCCTAAAGCAGTTAAAATAATTAAAAGCGGTTATAAAGCTAAAATGCACAATAAGTTTAAAACATGTAGTAAATCAGATAATAGGCCATTTATTAATAGTTTAAGTGACCGTGCTAGAACCACGGAACCCGGGAATGCCTAACACCTTCTCCTGGGTTAACATAATTCCTTACTTAGAATTTCTGGTTCGCATACTTTTAAAATAAAGTCAAAATTTCCTCGATTTGGGATTTTAAAATAAACCGGTGACTTGGGACACCAAATAATTTATTGCAAGTGGCGACTCTGATAAATTAATTAATCCCATTTCGAATAATATCACTTTAATTGGAAAAACTCCCTTATATCCCCTCTCGGATGGTAAAAAAGGAGGTGTGATAGCTCTGGCAACTCTGCTGGAGACCATAACCTAGATCTTTGGTTCAGGGTTCAAGAATTCGAGCTTAGAATAACTATTATACTTGGCTTTTATTTATTATCTGATTTTATTGCATGTTTGGGCCTAATGTGCTAAATGTCGTTTTTTACCGCTTTGATATTAATTGACTTGTATATAAACTGTTGCGAAATCCTTCTCTTCTCATCTTCAGGGATGTGCACGCTGGCTGACTCCTTTTCTGTTAGTCTCATACGTTAAATTAGAAAGAGTCTCGGACAGGTTACAATACCGGATGGCCTTTTGGTTCCCGGTACGTAGCCCCCCTTCCCTCGGCTTGAGTTGTCCGCTCGGGTAAACCAAGTCTAGAACAATACACCCAAATTTTAAACCTAGAATAACTCAGTCTCATGCCAGATCCCTAGTAGGAATGCTTGTTTGCATCACGTGCATTTGACTTTGGGGACTCAACACAGTGGTTGGGTCCATATAGGACAGGTGTACCCAAATTAAAAAGACCACCTGATGCATCTTACGTGCTACTTGCGCATTTGTTTGTTTCATCTTGCATGTTGACCAGCTTCTAGAATAGGGAAAGAAAATAAAAAAAAAGAAAAAAATAAAAGAAAAAGGAAAAAAGAGTGGGGTGTATATTTGAAAATCCTGAAACTTTGCCGAAATTCTGGAAAAAAAAAGAAAGAAAAAGAAAAAGAAAAGTCATTTCAAATTGAGCCAAAAATATTCAAGTGCCATGATTCCCTGTTCTGTCAAAACTAACCGAACTACGCGAGCTTGATTCTCACCAGATGTGAGATACATAGGCAAATCTCATCGGTTCCGACCCCAATTTATAAAAATCCAAAAATATTTTCCTTTAATTCCTTCTTTAGAAGCATTTCCTTAGAAAATTCAAAAAAAAAAGAAGAAGTTTTTAAACTCAAAAATAGTTTCCTTCTTTCTGAAGTCTTTCATATGGAAAAAGAAATAAAAATCAAAATCAAAAATCAAAATCCAAAATACGGGTTTCCTTTATTTTGAAGTATTTTTCTCAAAAATTCAAAAAAAAAATTGAATAAAAAAAATCTTTTCCTTATTTAAAAGTCTTTTTTTCAAAAAAAAAAATATGAAAAATTGAAGTCCAAAAATATTTTCGCTTTTCTTTAGAAGTGTTTTTGTAAATAAATAAAAACTCAGAAATCCAAAATATTTTCTTAAAAGTCCCTCTTTAAAAAATTAAGTGGCAACATCCAAAATTCAAAAATATTTTCTTTCTTCTTTAAAAAAAAACAAATGAAAATTCAAACAAAAATATTTTCTTTTTACTTGTAAAATTCCCAAAGTTCAAATCAAAAGCAAATGAATTTTTAGAAGTCTTTCTTTCAAAAACAAAACAAAAACCAAAATAAAAAAAATATTTCCTTTATTCTTTTAAAGCATTTCTTTCAAAATTCCAACAAAAATAAATTAGTTTATTTACTCCATTTTCGATCTTCCCGAACTACGCAAGATCTGATTCATGCGGTGTCATGATACGTAGACAATACTCATCGGATTCGATCATAGCCATAAAATTAACTAAGTGAAAAATAAACTGAAAAAAAAGAGAAAGAAAAATTGAGTGAAAAAGAGAGTGACAAAAAAAAAGAGTGCCAAAAAAATAAAAGTGCGACAAAAACGAAATAAAAAAAATCAAGAGTGATTAAGAGAGGCAGAAATAAAAGAAAAGGGGTACATACTGAAAGGGTTAACTAAGGCTGGAATGAAATATGCAACCGTTCAAAAAACATGGTAGAAACGTTTAACTGTTTAGGTGCATTGCATCCAAACGTGCGATTTCCAATCTGTTAAGCGTCTCAAAACTAACAAGGTTGTTGGGTGTGCAAACTAGCCAGATTTTGGTGGTTGGTTTTGTTGGTAGTCTAGCCTCCCCTCCTTCACAAGATCCAAAGGCACAGATGGCCTCCGCAAGCAATCTACCAATCATCGGTCCTGAGGATAGCCCGACATCGGCTATTTTGCAGCTAGAATCAGCAGCTGCTGAAGAGAATAAGATATTGCGTCTCCGCATATTGGAAATGTGGGACGCCTGGTCTAATGGTCGGGAACCGCCAAGTGCAATCCCTGGGTTCCCTGAGTTGATCCCCAGGTCAAGTGAGGTTGCCAACGCCCCTGTGCCCAACACGCTCATCCCATGCAGGCACCCTCCAATGCCGTTCAATGATCCTGGCATGCCTTCTGTGGTTTACCCCCAGGCGTTAGTTTCCTGGGCACCTCCAATATTGTTCTCTACAGTACCAGTCTGCACTAGAACAAAACCAACTTTACCACGACCATATGTTTGAGCCTCCAATGTTCACCTTTCAACGTCCACAACTTCAATTAGAAATAACATATGTAACCCCGTACTCTTTCATTCAACCTCCGCAATATGATCTCTCATGGGAGAAAGAAAAGGTTGTTAAAAATCACCAGTAAGAGGAAATGGCCCGGAAGATGAAGCGCCTGGAACAAAGCCTAAAAAACATGGAAGGTTTGAGTGGTCAGAAGAGTGTGTCACACCTCCTTTTTCCTTCCCCCGGAAGGAGTATAAGAGAGTTTTTTCCAATTTAAGTGACAATCGAAACATGATTATTTTATTTAAAATTTAGAGTCGCCACTTGGGATAACTAATGCTGTCCCAAGTCACCGTTTTTAAATCCCGAATCGAGGAAAGATTGACTCTGTTTTACAATCCGCGAACACAGAAATCCGGGTAAGGAATTATGTTAACCCGAGAGAAAGTGTTAGACATTCCGGGGTTCCGTAGTTTTAGCACGATCGCTCAACTGTTATTATTGGCCTATTTATTTGCTTTTTAAAACATCTTTGATACCTATATGCACTTTTTATCCTTTTAAACGGCTTTTAATGATTCAATTGTTATACAACTAATTATTTAATTACACCTTGCGAATCATGTCACGGGAATTGTACCCACGATCCACAACATGTTTATTTTATTAATTTTTGAAGTTGTTATAACCGGGTCACATGAAATGCACACCCGAATTGAGATAAAATATCACAGTTATGCCAGGGAAACCGTACCTATAACTATGAATTTTTTTTAATTAATCACGTCTGAAGTATAGGCCAAATTATTGAGTTCTTCATTAGTAGGCTAGTATAGCAATTAAGTGAAAGGGTCACTCCTCATTATGCATATGACCGCAACAACTCACTTATAAAATTCAATGGCATCTTTTAATGATTAAAACCATATCTACCTACATGATATGAGTAACAACTAAGCATATCCAAAATTCAAGGTAACGCTAAAACTAAAAGGCTGTAAAAATTAATAGAAATCAATTTCAAAATATAACCAAACAAAATTCATAAGGCAATATAATAACAAATACAAGAAAAGAGTTAGTTGTTACTCATATCACATGTAAAACTGCTGGAAAGTACATAACCCAGAATTAATGAGATTCTTCTTTTAGGTACCAAAATAATAACTCGGCCAAGCTTAATGTGATTCTTACAACTTTTTGCCTTTTATCTTGTACATTTACCACCCTGCTTTTCTCTATTTGCTTTAGATTTTATAATGATCAAGAGCAAAATGCGATTGCAGTTAGATGTTCTACCTCTTACGAGTAGCTTTTCATGTTATTTATATAATCTACTTTACAAATTGGTGAAGAGTTTGAGGGGACAGGGATTAAGATTTAAGCTATTAAAAAAAATAATGAGACGAACCTTAGGGATTGAAGCTATATATATTTACTTGAAAGAAATTGCAACTGCGTACAAAGCTTGAAAACGAATCGGCAATCAAACTTAAACAACAGCCACAACCACACCGGAAAAACTCGAACAGAACCGGCTACTCGATACCTCAACGGAAAACCTCACTGTCCAAACTTGCATTGCAAAACCAATCATTTTCCTCACGGTAGAACCAGTAATCTTCCTCTGTTTTAGGCTCTAAACCCCACTCTGTTTTTTTCCTCTATTTTTTCCAGATTCATTTTCATTTCCTTGTTTCTATGCGTTGTGTGTGTGTGTGTTTTATAGGGGTCTTGCTGCTAGCTCCTCTTTGGAGATTAGAGGAGTGTGTACGTCCATCTCATTGAAGAAGTATTAAGCATGTGCCTAATAAAAGTTTTCTTTGGTTTGGTAGCCAACCTTGTTGACTTGGTTTGGTTGGTAGCCAACCTTGTTGAATTAGTTTGGTTTGGTAGCCAACCTTGTTGACTTGGTTTGGTTGGTAGCCAACCTTGTTGAATTAGTTTGGTTTGGTAGCCAACTTTGTTGAATTTCTTTGGTTTGGTAGCCAACTTTGTTGAATTGTGAAAAGTGTGTGTAAATTGTCAAATATGGTAGGCTTTAGAGAGTGAAGCTTTGGCTATAAAAGGAGAGCTTCAACTCTCATTTCCACACACCAACAAAGAGAGAAAGAAAGAGTGAGGTTTCACAGACAAGGTATAAGAAAATAGTCTGTGAGGAAAATAGAGAGTGAGCGATATTGTAGTGAGGTGGGAATATCAAAAGAGGGTTATTTCTTTTGAGTGTTGTAGTGGTCTTTGGAGTATTTATCTCCGACCTACAAAGTGTAAAATTCCTTACTATAGTGATATCAGTTGCTCCTCTCGGGGTCGTGGTTTTTTCCCTTATTCAGAAGGGTTTTCCACGTAAAAATCTTGGTGTCATTGTTACTCTTTTATTCTTGTTAATTATCGTATCTCGGTGCTACATTATTATTCCGCTTTATTACCGTGAATATTATTTTGGTAAGGGGTTTTATTCCCAACAACTGGTATCAGAGCACAGGTTCTGCTCGTTCATTGAAATACTATTCACTGTCGGTAGTACTATACTTGGTGAAAAATAAAAATGTCCGGAGTAAAGTACGAGGTAGCAAAATTCAACGGAGATAACGGTTTCTCAACATGGAAAAGAAGGATGAGAGATCTGCTCATCCAACAAGGATTACACAAGGTTCTAGATGTTGATTCCAAAAACCCTGATACCATGAAAGCTGAGGATTGGGCTGACTTGGATGAAAGAGCTGCTAGTGCAATTAGGTTGCACTTATCAGATGATGTGGTAAATAACATCATTGATGAAGACACTGCACGTGGAATTTAGACAAGGTTGGAAAGCCTATACATGTCCAAAACGTTGACAAATAAATTGTACCTGAAGAAGCAGTTATACGCCCTACACATGATTGAAGGTACGAATTTTTTGTCACATTTAAATGTATTTAACGGACTAATCACACAGCTTGCCAACCTCGGAGTGAAAATCGAGGAAGAAGATAAAGCCATCTTGCTATTGAACTCGTTGCCATCTTCGTACGATAATTTGGCAACAACCATCTTGCACAGTAAGACTACTATTGAGTTGAAAGATGTCACATCGGCTCTTCTACTCAATGAGAAGATGAGAAAGAAGCCTGAAAATCAAGGACAGGCTCTCATCACAGAAGGTAGAGGCAGGAGTTATCAAAGGAGTTCGAACAACTGTGGTAGATCCGGAACTCGTGGTAAGTCAAAGAACCGATCCAAATCAAAAGCCAGAAATTGCTACAATTGTGATCAACCAGGTCACTTCAAAAGAGATTGCCCAAATCCAAGGAAGGGCAAAGGTGAAACCAGTGGCCAGAAGAATGACGACAACACAGCCGCCATGGTGCAAAATAATGATAATGTTGTCCTCTTTATAAATGAGGAAGAGGAATGCATGCACCTGTCAGGTCCAGAGTCGGAATGGGTGGTTGACACAGCGGCATCTCACCATGCCACACCGGTAAGAGATCTTTTTTGCAGATATGTAGCAGGTGATTTCGGCACAGTGAAAATGGGTAACACAAGTTACTCAAAGATTGCGGGGATTGGTGACATTTGTATCAAGACAAATGTCGGATGCACATTGGTTCTAAAGGATGTGCGGCATGTACCTGATTTGCGGATGAACTTGATCTCGGGAATTGCTTTAGACCGAGATGGATACGAGAGTTATTTTGCAAATCAAAAGTGGAGACTCACTAAGGGATCATTGGTGATTGCAAAGGGAGTTGCTCGTGGCACGTTGTACAGGACAAATGCAGAAATATGCCAAGGTGAATTGAACGCGGCACAAGATGAGATTTCTGTAGATTTGTGGCACAAAAGAATGGGTCATATGAGCGAGAAGGGATTGCAGATTCTTGCCAAGAAATCACTCATTTCTTATGCCAAAGGTACAACGGTAAAACCTTGTGACTACTGTTTATTTGGTTAGCAGCATAGAGTCTCATTTCAGACATCGTCTGAAAGAAAATTGAATATACTTGATTTAGTATATTCTGATGTTTGCGGCCCAATGGAAATTGAATCAATGGGCGGTAACAAATATTTTTTTACTTTTATTGATGATGCTTCACAAAAATTATGGGTTTATATTTTGAAAACCAAAGATCAGGTGTTTCAAGTTTTCCAGAAATTTCATGCTCTAGTAGAAAGGGAGACGGGTCGAAAGCTAAAGCGCCTCCGAAGTGACAATGGAGGTGAGTACACTTCAAGGGAATTTGAAGAGTATTGTTCAAGTCATGGGATCAGACATGAAAAGACAGTTCCTGGAACCCCACATTACAATGGCATAGCCGAGAGGATGAACCGCACCATTGTGAAGAAGGTGAGAAACATGCTCAGAATGGCTAAACTGCCTAAGTCATTCTGGGGTGAAGCAGTTCAGACAGCCTGTTACCTGATCAATAAGAGTCCATCAGTTCCGTTGGCGTTTGAAATCCCAGAGAAAGTTTGGACCAACAAGGAGGTGTCCTACTCGCATCTGAAGGTGTTCGGTTGCAGAGCTTTTGCACATGTACAAAAAGAGCAGAGAACAAAGCTGGATGATAAATCTGTTCCCTGCATATTTATCGGATATGGAGATGAAGAGTTCGGGTACAGACTATGGGATCCTGTAAAGAAGAAGGTCATCAGAAGCAGAGATGTAGTCTTCCGAGAAAGTGAAGTTGGAACTGCTGCTGATATGTTAGAAAAGGCGAAGAATGGTATAATTCCTAACTTTGTTACTATTCCTTCTACTTCTAACAATCCCACAAGTGCAGAAAGTACAACCGACGATGTTGCCGAACAGGTGGAGCAACCTGGTGAGGTTATTGAGCAGGGGGAGCAACTTGATGAAGGTGTCGAGGAAGTGGAGCACCCCATTCAGGGAGAAGAACAACCTCAACCTCTGAGGAGATCAGAGAGGCCAAGGGTAGAGTCATGCAGGTACCCTTCCACAGAGTATGTCCTCATCAGTGATGAGGGGGAGCCAGAAAGTCTTAAGGAGGTGTTGTCCCATCCAGAAAAGAACCAGTGGATGAAAGCTATGCAAGAAGAGATGGAATCTCTACAGAAAAATGGCACATACAAGCTGGTTGAACTTCCAAAGGGTAAAAGACCACTCAAATGCAAATGGGTCTTTAAACTCAAGAAAGATGGAAATGGCAAGCTGTTAGATACAAAGCTCGATTGGTGGTTAAAGGCTTCGAACAAAAGAAAGGTATTGATTTTGACGAAATTTTCTCACCTGTTGTCAAAATGACTTCTATTCGAACAATTTTGAGCTTAGCAGCTAGCCTAGATCTTGAAGTGGAGCAGTTGGATGTGAAAACTGCATTTCTTCATGGAGATTTGGAAGAGGAGATTTATATGGAGCAGCCAGAAGGATTTGAAGTAGATGGAAAGAAACACATGGTGTGCAAATTGAATAAGAGTCTTTATGGATTGAAGCAGGCACCAAGGCAGAGGTACATGAAGTTTGATTCATTCATGAAAAGTCAAACACACCTAAAGACCTATTCTGATCCATGTGTATACTTCAAAAGATTTTCTAAGAATAACTTTATTATATTGTTGTTGTATACGGATGACATGTTTATTGTAGGAAAAGACAAGGGGTTGATAGCAAAGTTGAAGGGATATCTGTCCAAGTCATTTGATATGAAGGACTTGGGCCCAACACAACAAATTCTAGGGATGAAGATAGTTCGAGAAAGAACAAGTAGAAAGTTATGGCTATCTCAGGAGAAGTACATTGAACGTGTACTAGAACGCTTCAACATGAAGAATGCTAAGCCAGTCAGCACGCCTCTTGCTAGTCATCTAAAGTTGAGTAAGAAGATGTGTCCTACAATAGTGGAGGAGAAAGGGAACATGGCTAAAGTTCCTTATTCTTCTGCAGTCTGAAGCTTGATGTATGCAATGGTATGTACTAGACCTGATATTGCTCACGCAGTTGGTGTTGTCAGCAGGTTTCTTGAAAATCCTGGAAAGGAACATTGGGAAGCAGTCAAGTGGATACTCAGGTACCTGAGAGGTACCACGGGAGATTGTTTGTGCTTTGGAGGATCTGATCCAATCTTGAAGGGCTATACAGATGCTGATATGGCAGGTGACATTGACAATAGAAAATCTACTACTGGATATTTGTTTACATTTGTAGGGGGAGCTATATCATGGGAGTCTAAGTTGCAGAAGTGTGTTGCACTTTCAACAACTGAAGCAGAGTACATTGCCGCTACAGAAACTGGCAAGGAGATGGTATGGCTCAAACGGTTCCTTCAAGAGCTTGGATTGCATCAGAAGGAGTATGTCGTCTATTGTGACAGTCAAAGTGCAATAGACCTTAGCAAGAAATCTATGTACCATGCAAGGACCAAACACATTGATGTGAGATATCATTGGATTCAAGAAATGGTAGATAATGAATCTCTAAAAGTCTTTAAGATTTCTACAAGTGAGAATCTCGCAGATATGCTGACCAAGGTGGTACCAAGGAACAAGTTCGAGCTATGCAAAGAACTTGTCGGCATGCACTCAAACTAGAAGATAGTGCTACCTCCTCTGGATGAATGAGACTGGAGGGGGAGATTGATGATGTCCATCTCATTGAAGAAGTATTAGGCATGTGCCTAATAAAAGTTTTCTTTGGTTTGGTAGCCAACCTTGTTGACTTGGTTTGGTTGGTAGCCAACCTTGATGAATTAGTTTGGTTTGGTAGCCAACTTTGTTGAATTTCTTTGGTTTGGTAGCCAACTTTGTTGAATTGTGAAAAGTGTGTGTAAATTGTCAAATATGGTAGGCTTTAGAGAGTGAAGCTTTGGCTATAAAAGGAGAGCTTCAACTCTCATTTCCACACACCAACAAAGAGAGAAAGAAAGAGTGAGGTTTCACAGACAAGGTATAAGAAAATAGTCTGTGAGGAAAATAGAGAGTGAGCGATATTGTAGTGAGGTGGGAATATCAAAAGAGGGTTATTTCTTTTGAGTGTTGTAGTGGTCTTTGGAGTATTTATCTCCGACCTACAAAGTGTAAAATTCCTTACTATAGTGATATCAGTTGCTCCTCTCGGGGTCGTGGTTTTTTCCCTTATTCAGAAGGGTTTTCCACGTAAAAATCTTGGTGTCATTGTTACTCTTTTATTCTTGTTAATTATCGTATCTCGGTGCTACATTATTATTCCACTTTATTACCGTGAATATTATTTTGGTAAGGGGTTTATTCCCAATAACGTTCACATCCACATTCCAATGAATAATCACCTTTGGTGAAAGCTACTTCATACAGTTAAGAAATGAAGGAAATGCAAATAGACAACTTCAATCAATACATGGCTAAGAGTATCTCATAATATTGGAGGGCGTGGAGGAGGTGATGCTTTAAGGGGGGGTTCAGTTGTTGGTGGTTGCCGGATTCCGGCTACTCACCGTCGTCGGTGAGGCAGTAGCGAAACAAGAGAGCCCGGATTGAGGGACTGGCGGCTGAAGGTTTTTTTTTGTATGGGAGAAGCTCTGTTCTTTTAGATGATGAGGGAGTAAAGAAGAAGAACAGGAAACGACGTTCAGTTTTTTAGCTCTAGGGCAGTCTGATTTTCAGGTCCTAGGGTATTAGAGTGTAGGTCCTTTATAGTCTAAGTCTAGAGTTTTAGGGGGTATTGGGCTTGGGTTGTTATGGGCTAGGTCTGAAAATGGGTTGTTTGAGCCCAAGTTTTATTCTTTTCCCGCGAGCGAGACTAAATATACGATCTCATTCATTGATTAATTCTGCTTAAGTAAAATAACTATTAAAATAAAACTGACCGTTAAAACAAAACTATTTTTGGTATTTTTCAAGATTAAAAATGACTACAAAATATTAATAAAACTATTTTTTTGTAATTTTCATTTTCTTTTAATAAAATAAAGTAAAAGAGTAAAAATGAGTTGAAATAGCTATATTAGTCCTAAATTAAATATTAACGTGCTAAAATATGAAAAATCTTGGGGAGGGTCAAAAATCACATATCTACAGAGTGTCTCATACTCTGACCTCTGTATGTTTCCCCATGTCCACTTGCCAGTTGGCTTCAAGATGCCAAAATTTTAAAAGTACAACGGGCAGGGAGACCCGATCGCTCATCTGTAACGATATTGTAACCAGTTGAGGGGTGCTGGTGGGAAAGAGGAGCTGCTAATGGCCTATTTTGAGGAAAGCCTCGCCGGAATCGTTTCTGAGTGATATACGGATCAAGAAATTACTCATTGGCACGTGTGAGATGATATGACTTGAGATTTTGTTCGTCAGTTCCAGTATAATGTGGACATTGCTCCCGACCGAAACTCTTTGTCCAATTTGAAAAAGAAAATCACGGAAAGCTTCTGCGAATATGCTGTCAAATGGCGTGAGCAAGCTGCCAGGGTAAAACCTTCAATGGATGAAATTGAAATGGTCACGGTCTTTCTACAGTCCCAAGAGGCGGACTACTTCCAGAACATGATGTCCGCTATGGGAAAGCCGTTTGCTGAGGCTATCAAAATTGGAGAGATGGTAGAAAATTGGCTAAAAACGGGTCGAATCTTGAGTCATGCTGCATTTAAAGCCACATAACTAGATGTTCAAAATGGTTCAGAGGATTTGATAAATGGAAACAGGAGAGAAGAAGGAGCCATGATGTTTTTGAGCTCGAGGGGGACCCACAGGTCATCCAGCCGATCATATATGCTTCCTAAGGTCCCTCAACATTATTATCCTCTTCAAGATGCTGCTTATGCCATGGAACCACCTCCTTATGCGGTGATGAACGTGTAACCTTACACGCGGCCACAACATCATACACAAAATCGAGCTCCACCTCCCTTAAATGTCCATCCTTACCAAACTCCATATAATCCCCAACCAAATATTCCCCAGTACAATCCTCACCCAAGAGAGTCAAGCAGAAAGAATTAGTTCACTCCCATTGGTGAATCGCATTCAAGCTTGTTCCAAAAGCTAATCAGGCTAGATCTATTGCAGCCAGTGGCCCCGAACCGACCGAACCCTGAGTCCCCCTCGTATCGAGCTGATGCTAGAAGTGAATACCACTCTAGAGCAGTAGGACACAATATAGAGGACTGTTGGACCCTTAAAAGGGCAGTTGAAGACTTGATTGAAGCTGAAAGAATCATTTTTTGGGATGAAGAAGATCCTGATGTGATGAACAATCTGTTGCTTGCCCACAACAGTGAGCCGATAGTCGGAATGATTTGTGAAGATGAGGAATTTGATCCGGCACTGAAGGCCATTGCAACCATTGCCGAGACAGAAAGCCTGAAAGTTCCCCATCAGATGGAGTCTCGGTAGCCAGTCTTGTTATCCTTTCTACATCCGGATTATCTCAGGGTATGATCCAGATGTTTTACTTTATTGTCTTACTTTCCGATGTTGACCCTTCTAGCTTTTGAAATTCAAAAAAAATCAAAAATCAAATAAAATTAATATTTCACTGTCCAGCAATGTCTTTTTTCTTAATCTTATCGCTTTTCTTATTCTCTTTTCAGTTCTGTTAAATATAGATTTCAATAACATGACATGCTTGCGGAGGTCATGCCCAGATCCTGAAAAGTTGTCAGACCACGAAATAATGAATCAAAAATTAGATCACAATGAAGATAAGTTTAAGGAAATAAAATAAAGAGTTGGAATAACTAAAAGAAATTTGGCTCTAGATGGGAAAGATCCATACATGGTAAATAACAAGAGTATTGCCAAAGAAAGCGTTGTACCTGGGACACATCGAAGAAAATGTCCCTGAAATAACTGTCAATGCAAATGCAGCCAAAAGGTACTATGTCTGATCCTCCATATAGTATTAATATTCTCCGGTTGGGATGACGAAGACTTTCATTCTCGCTACCCAAACACCATTAACCCTTTTTGTAAACCATTTGTGCCAGTTACTTTCTTTGATTACCCTCTTTGGAACCTGAAAATGTTAAAAAAAGAAAGAAAAATTGAATTGAAAAAATGAGATGAAAAAAAGAAGAAGAGAAGAAAAAGAAAAATACAAAAAAAGAGGAAGAAATACAAAGAAAATGAAATGAAAAAAATGAAAAAGAGAGGAAAAAGAAAGAGAAAACAAAACAAAACAGAAAAACAAAAGAAAATAAAATACAAAGTTTCCTGAACTATGTTCGACTTGATTCCGAAAAGATACGTAACTAGCCTCTCTTTGGGGTTCAGTCACACCAAAATAAAAATCCAAATTCTCCCAAAAATGAAACTGGGCCAGATGTTAGAATGGTTTGGTGATGGTTCGCTTGAAAGGTTCCAAAGTTGTAATTCAGTCCAAACTCTTTTTACCCCAAATCCTGTTCAAGTCCTTTCGATCAATCGGTAAAGATGTCCAAAATTGGAGGATACAACTACTTGGATCCGATGCAATCAAATGAGAGAGTCTTATTGGTGAAAACCCACACGGGGCACCGTGAGGCGACAATAAGCAGAGAAATTAAAATGAGATAGTCTTGTTAGTGAAAACTCACAAAGAGCACTATAAGGCGATGGTGAGAAGAGAGATGAGAGAGGTCAGCTCGTGAAAACCCGCAAAGGGCGTCCCTGATCGAAAAGAGGATCCTCGCAACCATCGACATCAACAGAGTCCTGGCGAGGTTCCTCGGTTTCAAGGCAAAATTGTGATGAATTTCTGAGAGTCGGACGATTTACATAGATCAGACATCCAGTCCAAAAAGCATGTCATGTTCATTAAAGTCTGTATGCACTCCAGATAAGTCCTTCTTTCTTCTCCCCGAAAGGGATACCTCTCGTCTAAATTCATTGTCCATTTCATTGTTTGTTTTTCTTTGAATCTCTTTCGGTCTAACTCTATTCCGAAACTAAGATAAAGAAAGGATGGCAAGATTGATTTACTGGGCTTTTGTTTGATACAAGTAAATATTCAAAAAGATACCCAGCCTCGGCAGGTGCATCGAGTCGACTTCGACTGGCCAGGATGGCCGATGCTTTGAAATCAAAAACTCCTAAAAAGAAAGGAAGTCAAAGTCAAATGCCCACAAAGGCAAAATAAAGTTGAAAAAAGGTTAAGTCCCACGTGGCGAAACATCTCGGCAAAGATTTGAAAAGCCAAGGGATCCAAAATGCTCTGAATGTGAAGTTGGAAGAAAGAATCCAGAAATGGAAGGCCTATATAGGCGAAACAAAGTTGGAAAAGTTGCAAAGTTTGATGAGCCAAAAGTTCACAAAAAAACAAAAAAGAGAAAAAGAAGTCAGAAGGGAAAGGCCTACGAAGGCAAAATAAAGTCGAAAAGGTTGAGTTCCACCGACCAACCATCAAGGCGCAGTCTGGAAAAATCAGAGGTTCTCTAGGGCCTGAAATGAAATCGGTTCTCAGGGAACAAACAGTTGCAGTTGAGATCTTCATCAAAACAACTGGGCCGAGATTAAGTGATTGAAACAATCAAGACCACAAAACCAACCACCGTTTCAAACTAACAATTGTTCTTTGTTTGAAAACAGGAAACGAGTGCAATCCAAAAGCAATCTTGCAAGAAGCAGGTGCAACAAAAAGAAAATGTGACAGGGCTAGAAACAACTTTGCAGCAATAATCAATCCAAAAGGGAAGTCTCTTCCAAATTCTTTCCTGCATTCTTACTCATTTTTTCTTACATAAAAAAAGAGAAGAAAGTTCAAAAACATGGTAGCCTAGGGTCCCCAATCTCTAGTTACATGTTTTCCAACATAGGGTCTCCACTCCCTAGTTGATTTTATTTTAGGCATAGAGTCTCCACTCCCTAGTCTACTTTTCCAACATAGGGTTTGCACTCCCTAGTTGATTTTATTTTAGACATAGGGTCTCCACTCCCTATTCTGCTTTTCCAACATATGGTCTACACTCCCTAGTTGATTTTATTTTAAATATAGGGTCTCCACTCCCTAGTCGCTTTTCCAACATCGGGTCTCCACTTCCTAGTTAATTTTATTTTAGGCATGGGGTCTCCACTCCCTAGTCTTCCTTTTCAACATAGGGTCTTTACTCCCTAGTTGTTTTTTTTAAGCATACGGTTTTCACTCCCTAGTCTGCTTTTGCAACATAGGGTCTCCACTCCCTAGTTGAAGTTATTTTAGGCATAGGATCTCCACTCCCTAGTCTGCTTTTCCAACATTGAGTCTCCACTCCCTAGTTGAAGTCATTTTAAACATAGGATCTCCACTCCCAATTCGCTTTTCCAACATAAGGTCTCCACTCCCTAGTTGATTTTATCTTAGACATAGGGTCTCCACTCCCTAGTCTGCTTTTCCAACATAGGGTCTCCACTCCCTAGTTAATTTTATTTTAGACATAGGGTCTCCACTCCCTAGTCGCTTTTCCAACATAGGGTCTCCATTCCCTAGTTGAAGTTATTTTAGACATAGGGTCTCCACTCCCTAGTCTCTTTTTCTAACAAAGGGTCTCCACTCCCTAGTTGATTTTATTTTAGACATAGGGTCTCCACTCCATAGTCTACTTTTCCAACATAGGGTCTCCACTCCTTAGTTGATTTTATTTTAGACATAGGGTCTCCACTCCCTAGTTGCTTTTCCAACATAGGGTCTCCACTCCCTAGTTGATTTTATTTTAGGCATACGGTCTCCACTCCCTAGTTTGCTTTTCCAATGTAGGGTCTCCACTCCCTAGTATGCTTTTCCAACATAGAGTCTCCACTCCCTAGTTGATTTTATTTTAGGCATAGGGTCTCCACTCCCTAGTCTTATTTTCCAACATAGGGTCTCCACTCCCTAGTTGATTTTATTTTAGACATAGGGTCTTCACTCCCTAGTCGTTTTTCAGACATAGGGTCTCCACTCACTAGTTGAAGTTATTTTAGACATAGGGTCTCCACTCCCTAGTTGATTTTATTTTAGACATAGGGTCTATACTCCCTAGTCTACTTTTCTAATATAGGGTCTCCACTCCCTAGTTGATTTTATTTTAGACATAGGGTCTCCACTCCCTAGTCGCTTTTCCAACAAAGGGTCTCCACTCCCTAGTTGATTTTATTTTTGGCATATGGTCTCTACTCCCTAGTCTGCTTTTCCAACATAGGGTCTCCACTCCCTAGTTAATTTTATTTTAGGTATAGGGTCTCGATTCCCTAGTCTGCTTTTCCAACATAGGGTCCCCACTCCCTAGTTGAAGTTATTTTTGACATAGGGTCTCCACTCCCTAGTTACTTTTTCAACATAGGGTCTCCACTCCCTAGTTGAATTTATTTTAGACATAGGGTCTCCACTCCCTAGTCAATTTTCCATCATAGGGTCTCCACTCCCTAGTTGAAGTTATTTTAGACATAGGGTCTCCACTCCCTAGTCGCCATTCCCTAGTCTCTTTTCCAACATAGGGTCTCCACTCCCTGGTTGATTTCATTATAGATATTGGGCTCCACTCCCTAATCTCTTTTTGCTAAAGGATACACAATCCTGATTTTATTGCTTTCAATAAAGAAATAGTTTAGATTTTTGTTACAAATAACTCACGAAATTTTCCTAGTGAAAACTAGGGCAGAAAATTTCGTTTGTTTGTTTGCTTTGGTGCCTGAACAGGTTTTCACCGTGAGGCACAAGGTTTGAGGTGACCAAAAGAAGAAGTCTCAACCCTAATAAAAAATAGGAAGAACAAGAAGAGAAGTTGAACACTAAGTGCAGAAGAAGAGAAAAGATGCAAAGTGCCCAAGATATGATTGAGGTCACAATCTTTGCATGTACCACCTTGATCCGAAGAGGTGAAGAAAAATGAACCAGTGTTTGCAGCTAACGAGCATCAAGATTCAGATCAGGGTCTGCAGGAAGAACCAGCCAAGACTCAAGATCAAGCTTCAGAAGATTTATAGATAGGAATCTTGTAACTCGTAGCTGATAGGTTTAGTTAGTCTTTTTCATTTTGATTTTGATGTAATAACAGGACCGCAAACTTGAGCCTCGACGAAACCTCACTTGACTCTCGAACGCATCACTCCATCATCCTTCCAGAACTAAATCGACCTGATTCCTTTATAGCCAAGGATATGTAGGCAACCTCCGAAGCAAGGTTCAATCAAACTTTTTCAAAATGCTTCCAAGTGGAGTTTCAAACGAAATCGTAATTGCTCACTTTATCTTTGTCCGAAAACTCTTCATGTTTCCGAGCAAAGAGGGGCAGCTGTGAGCATCTAATTTTTGCCCTACATGAAAATGACTCCTAAAAGATAAATCAAAACATGATTTTTAAGGGAGTTTAAAAGTTTTTCTTTACTTAGTTGCATTTCATGCATTTTTAATATTTTAAAATCATAGAAAAATCATAAAAAATGTCAGGTTTTAATTTCATGTCATCTTAGGTCCAATTTGCATGTAGGAATTAATTTTATTATGAAAAAAATCACAAAATGGTCATTTTTACATATTTAGCTTTTAGTCTTTAGAAAGTATTGTTTTATTTAGTTTTAAGTTAATTAGTTGTTTTAATAGATAAACAATT
Organism: Nicotiana tabacum; assembly: GCF_000715075.1. NCBI lineage: Eukaryota > Viridiplantae > Streptophyta > Magnoliopsida > Solanales > Solanaceae > Nicotiana > Nicotiana tabacum. The sequence goes on along the minus strand of NC_134095.1, from coordinate 116,844,248 downwards.
TTAATTTTTACAAATTAGATTGATTTGGGATTAATTTAGGATTTTATTAGATTTTAAAATGAAAGAAAAATAAAAATAAAAAAAGGATTTTGGTTTACTCTTCCTACCCCAAAGTTAATTAGCCCAAATTCATGACCCAAATCCCTTTAAGCCCAAAACATTGAGCCCATACCCAATTTTTATTTGACCTAACTTAATTCCTACCCCTATAAAATAATGCTAATTCCTAAAATAAAAAAAGAGCGAGGACCTAAGACCTAACGCTAAAAAGCCTTACACAAAAAGAGAGAATCCGCCGTTTTGTCTGCTGATTTTGGACTAACCCATACAAAAAAATGAAAATCTGAAGAAGCCGCAGAATACCAAGAAACGATCCCCCCTATCGATCATCTTCTTCAAGCAGCCATTTTCCATGGCTGATTCTCAACACCCAACGACCACCCTCATCTCTGATTTTTCATCTCCTTTCACAAAAATCATGCACACACACACACTGATAGGAGATAGCCAAAAATCCCTAAATCATCCACAACAGCAATCCTCCTCTATTCTTCAGTCGCGATGCACAGAGGCATAAAAAAGAAAATCGGACATAAAGCTTAAGAGATGAAAGATTAAAGGAGTTGAAGAGCTTTCCTTGAGGAGTATTTTTTCTTGAATTTTCTTAGCTCTTCTGGTCCGAATCCAAAAAAATGAAAAATACAAAAAATAAGAAGAAGAAGAAGAAGAACAAGAAGAAACATTTCTTTCTAGATTTGATCTTACTAAAAAAATCGAAAAAACAATACACAAAGTTTAGTTTAAGTTTCAGAAAATATAATTTTTCTTTTGGAATTTCTTCCTTCTTTTTTTGGATTCTGGTGCAAAGAATGGGATTCGATTGAGTCAAAGTGAATTGAGCTATTTCTGGTGCAGTTCGAGTTTGCTACTGGTTCGCGGTTCCGTTCGTTTTCTGTCGCAATTTCTTCATTTGGAGTTTGCCATCAAAAGTTGTATTTGTCAGTTTTCCCATTATTATTAAAGAGTTATTTTTTGCTAGGTTCATTTCTATCCTTTTCTTCCTCCCTTTTATTTCTATTTTTGTGTGATTAAAATGTGATAAGTGCTATTAAAAGACTATGTTGAGCTTTACTGATTAGGATTATTCTTTGATTTTGGTTTGGTATTTAGAATGCTTTGCACAATTGTGTTGAAATTAATATTTGGGTTACATGATATTTTTATTTGTTTACACTGTGATCATGAATGTATAATTATGTAAGAGGTTCTCATGTGTTGGATTAAAGTGAGGTTAGCTTGAGGTTAGGATTGATTGGCTTACTTCTCTCATGTTTGAAATTTGAAAATAAGTATTAAATATTTTGATGAAATTTGGAGTAAATGAAGGATTTGTGAAATAAGTTTATGGCGGTGAGTTAATGAATTTGAGATTGAGTGGTAAAAATAAAAATGGATAGAGTTAGAAATATTTAAATAGCTTTCCTACTGCTTCAGTTCATACTATATTATTAGTATTCATAACTCTCATACATCACTTTCTTTGGATTATCCTTATCTTAGTTGCTTGGTTGTTTATCTCAAATATATTTGTGTGGACGATTGGATGGAAATGATTCTAATGATTGAATTGGGTCGTGGGGAGTGGTAGAAAGGCCGAAACATATTCATGATTAATTTGTTCTCATGTTTTTTAGGAATTGGGCTGGTTCGAATGCATGAAATGAAAGCCATACAAAGCTAGAGATCTACACCGCCTCCCATACAAAGCCTCATACGAAGCCATTTGAATACTCGACTAGTAGTTGTTGTTATAAGCAAACTCTACAAGTGGTAAAACTCATCCCATGAACCTCTGAAATCAATAACATAAGTACACAACATTTCCTCCAATATCTAAATAGTACGCTCGGACTGCCCATCCGTCTAAGGATGAAAAGTTGTACCCAACTCCACCTAAGTACCCAACTCTCTCTGCAAGGCTCTCCAAAACTACTAAGTAAACTAAGTACCTCTGTTTGAAATGATGGAAACTGGAACACCATGCAAACGAACAATCTCCCGGATATAAATCCCTGCCAACCGCTCTAAAGAATAGGTAGTACACATAGGAATGAAGTGCGCGGACTTGGTCAGCCGATCCACAATCACCCAAATAGCATCAAACTTCTTCAAAGTCCGTGGGAGTCCAACAACAAAGTCCATAGTGATCCTCTCCCACTTCCACTCAGGAATAACCATCTGCTGAAGCAAGCCACCCGGTCTCTAATGCTCATATTTCACCTGCTGACAATTGAGACACCAAGCTATAAATCCCACAATGTCTTTCTTCATTCTTCTCCACCAATAGTGCCGCCTCAAATCCTGATACATCTTCGCGACACCCAGATGAATGGAATACCGCGAGCTATGGGCCTCCTCCAGAATCAACTCCCGAAGCCCATCCACATTGGGCATACAAATCCGGCCCTGCATCCTCAACACCCCATCATCACCAATGGTCACATCTCTGGTATCATCATGCTGAACTCTATCCCTAAGGACAAGCAAATGCGGATCATCATACTGGCACTCTCTGATGCGATCATATAAGGAAGACCGAGAAACCACACAAGCCAAAACCCGACTGGGCTCCGAAATATCCAATCTCACAAACCGATTGGCCAAGGCCTGAACATCAACTGCAAGAGGTCTCTCCATAACTGGAATATATGCCAAACTCCCCATACTCACTCCCTTTCGGCACAAAGCATTAGTCACCACATTGTCCTTCCCCGGATGGTACAATATAGTGATATCATAATCCTTAAGCATCTCCAACCATCTCTAATGTCTCAAATTAAAATCCTTTTGCTTAAACAAATGCTGAAGACTGCGATGATCGGTAAACACCTCACAAGAAATGCCATACAAATAATGCCTCCAAATCTTTAATGCATGAACTATAGCAGCCAACTCCAAATCGTGAATGGGGTAGTTCTTCTCATGGGGCTTCAACTGACGAGAAGCATAAACAATAACTCTACCCTCCTGCATCAACACATAACCAATCCTAACTCTCTAAGCATCACAATACACGGTATATGAATCTGAAGCTGATGGCAAAACCAATACTGGAGCTATGGTCAAAGCTTCACTTAGGCCTAACACATGCCTTTGATCCAATGGTCAAAGACAAGTGGTTGTGTTTAGGATGGTGAAAGTAGTGACCTTGAGATTCTTGTTTTGACCAAACAAACATCATGTGGTCTTTCGAGACTATTGTGTGCTCAATCGTGTCTAAGGTTGTTGTGGGCCCCCGACTCTATGTCTTTAGCAATCCTTGAGTGTGTGTGGTGAGAAATCAAATTGTGAGTCCAAGTCCCGAGCCAATGGTCTAGAACTTGCCCTGAATGTTTGTTGAGGCGAAATTTTGAGTGAAATTCGACTTGAGAAGTGATTATAGGCTCTCCTTGATCCAAATAATAGTCGAACAATTCCATAGCCTACCAATGATATAATCCCTAGCTAACCCTTTTGAGCCTTAAACCTTTTTCTTTCAAGAACCAATGCTACAAGCCTATACCCGTTCTAAATTATACCCTCTCTTGGCACCGAAATCGTCCCCTGAGTAATGGCAAAAGTCTAAGTTTGGGGGGGGGGGAGACAAGAAAGGAAACAAAGTGGTAAAAAGTTACAAAAGCAAAAGGAAAGGAAGGCGATGAAAAAGAAAGAAAAGAAAAAAGACAAAAAGAAAGCCCAATGTGCAAAGAATAAAACGGGATTCAAGAAAAACAAAAGTTAAAAAGGTGTGGAAAAAGTAGAAAAAGGAGAAATGATTTGAATTGCATAAGAAAGAGTGACAATGTGTCTCTCTAACCCCTTGGAAAGAAGTGAAATACTCAAAGATTCAAAGAGAATTGTGCCAAAATGAATCAAAAGAAGTGCTTAAGGGAAGATGGAACCCATATAGACCAACAACTTTTCCTACCCTGAACCAAAAGCCTTCACATTGACTCCACAAAATCCCTATATGATCTTGAGTTGGATGACGCTCGCATTAGTGGATACTTACATGAGGGTCAAGTATATGGTACTTAGAGCCGGACTTGTGACCTTTCCTTGAGAGAGACGAGTGAATTCCCATTAACCTTGGTTTGTGTGCTTAAAAGGTGAGGTTTTGCTTTGGGAGAGTTGAGGATGTGTGAGTTTGGGTTCCACAACGACCAAAGTAATTGAGAGAGTTCTTTGATGTAATGAGTCAATTCTTGATGCTCTTGTGTCACACTTGATCCATAGTTTTTCAAAGTTTAAATTTTGTTAGATCCATTCGTATTGAGAGCAATTGTTAGTCCCAATTGATGCTTGTTGAGATTACGTTAGGACAAGTGGAATTACTTGGATTTTCCTTTAAGGGGTGGGTCTTGTTTTGTTTGCTTGAGGACAAGCAACGGTTTATGTTTGAGGGAGTTGATAAGTTAGGATTTGAACATGTTTTATGCCCCTACTTGCCTATGCTTTGATCATATATTGTTACAAAATAGTCCTAAAAGGCTCACAAGTTGTGCTTGATTGCAGGTTTGATTGACAAAGTGACAAAATATCAAAGATCGGCTCAAAAAGTAGTGAAACCTGCTCAAGTATCGAAGACCAAGAAATCTAAGGAAAGAAGGCCTAGTGCGGACCGCGCAAAGTTGAATGCGGCCGCACTAGGTGGTTCAGAGTGTTGGTAAACCAGGATAGGAGAAGCGCGACCGCAGTACATATCTCGCGTTCCGCGATTAAGGCTTCGCGGCCGCACTACTCTTTTGTACGCTCCGCGATCATGAGATTCAGAGAGATAAAAGTTTGCAAAGCCAATGCCATGCGGTCCGCGGTCGTGATTACGCGGACCGTGCCAGCTCCCTCTGCGGCTGCGGTCCACGGAGTCCAAGTTCAGAGAAGCAAAAGTCAAAGTCAAAGAGCCCAGTGCGGCCACGGTCCATTTAATGCAGCCCGCACTGACCCCGCAGGGGTATTTTTGTCCAGTTTTTCTAGCCTAGTATAAATAGAATATTTTACCATTTTTAGGTTATCAGATATATCAGAGTTGAGCTGCGCTCGTGGGAACATCATTTGTAGCCATTTTCGGCATCTTAGCTTCAAATTAACAATAGATTCTCTGTATTTACATTAGCATTTAATCAATATGCCTTGTTCTTCATCTATTTCTTTATTTTCTTTTTCAAGCATAAGTAGCTAAACCCATTAGCTAGGGTTGTGGCTCAACCTTAGTGTGGGTAATTGATAGGTGTTGCCATCTAGTGTTAGATTGACTATGGGTGTTTGCTATTTGGGTTGATTTTATGTTTTAATCTAGAATTGGTAGTTGCAAACACTGATTCAAGCTTTGTGGGTTTAACTCTTCTTGAGAAAGAGAGTCTATGACCCCAAAATTGACCCAACAAGGAATTGGGATGGACTCATGAGAAATAATAGTCCCAATTAATGGGTTAAACCTCGAGAGAGTAATTACCTACTTGAACCCTAGTTGCTTGGTCTAATTTGCCTACCCATTTGGTCTCGAGAGAGTCAATTGGGAAAAATCACTTTCTCTACCGAGAGGTGTGAGTGTGGGTAAAATTGTGCAACGGTTATAGCATAAGCCCCAATTATGTTAATCGAACCTTAGTAACATCTACTCGTCAATTAGCCACCTAGATAGTGTTACAACCCTAGTGCCCTTCTTCCCATTATATACAACTTAGCAATATTCTCGTAGTATAATTTAGTGTTAATCAATAGTTTTATAAAAATAGTTATAATTCAAAAACCCAAAAATGTTTGAAGTGACATTAGGAGTACAAACACATCTCTAGGCTAGACAGACAATCTAACTCCACTACTAGCTCCCTGAGGAAATCGATCCCGACCCTCATATCGGGTAAAAGCTATTGTGACCCACTCTTCCTACCTTAGTATAGCGTCGGGTTGGTTGCGATCACTTTTTGGCACCATTGCCGGGGAGCTTACGGTGTTGACTATCTGTTTATTTAGTTTTGTGTTTTGCTTCTCTTTCCTTCTTGTTTACTAATTTTGTTTGTGTCAATCAATCAGCTACAAATGGCTCTTAATGCAAATGACCCTCTCGGCAATGTGATAGCGGGGGAAGAGGTAGAGGATCTAGAACAAGATGAGGTCTTACCTAAAATTCCACGGAGAGGCCGAAATGCCAATGTAAGTGCAAATGAGAACAACAATATTCCAGACCCTCCTCCGGCACCACCGAGAGTGGCTCCCAGAGTTTTACCAAATCAAGGAAACGCCAGTGCTATTGTTCCTCCCCGAATCCGGGCGGGAAACTTTCAAATCACAAATGTTATGTTGACCTTGCTCGAGCAAAGAGGGTATTTCACGGGCGCCTCCGATCAAAATACCTACAAGAACTTGAAGGGGTTCGTGGATATATGTTGGGGTAGCAAGCAGACAAATGTGTCCGAGGATGCGTTGAGATTGAGGCTTTTCCCATTCTCTCTTCGGGGTAAAGCATTGGATTGGTTAGAAAGGCTCCCTAATCATTCTATTACAACATGGGATGAACTGGCGGACAAATTTATTGCCAAGTTCATTTCTCCAAGTCATATGGCGGCTCTTCGGGATGAAATTCTAGCCTTCAAGCAAGAGCCAACAGAACCTTTGCACGAGATATGGGAAATACAGAACAATGGTGAAAGAGTTCCCTAATAACGACATGACCGAGGCTATGATTCAACAAACCTTTTATAGGGGCATCAACACCACGAATCAATGCATTGTGAACCAATTGGCCGGTGGGAACTTTATGAAACTTTCTTACCAAGAGGCATGCGATGTACTTAATGAAATGGCCGACACCTCTTCGGCATGGGAAAGCCAAGCAAATGTTCCCCAAGATGACCCCACAGTCATCCATTTGCACAAGGAATTGCACGATCATGGACAAGCTATTGCCGAGCTTACAACAACTATGAATCAATTGGCAAAGGCGCAATTGCAACAAGTCCAAAACCCGAGCCAAGTCAATGCAATGGAAGGTGTTTCTGTGTTGAACAATATGACAACAACAATGATAGAGGTGGTTATTCAAATGAGTGCTATGATGATCAAAGCGAAGAGGTCCAATATGTCAATAACTACCAAGGGAATAGAGGCAACTCTTTGGATTAACAATGGCGTCCCCAAGGAAATTGGGGAAATCAACAACAAGGCGGAGGTAATTGGAATAACAACAATCAACAACAAGGTGGTGGCAATTGGAATAACAAAAACCAAAACAACAATTGGGGTAATCAAGGCAACCAAGGGAATTATAATAGTAATAACAATAATTAGGCAACACCAACAATCAAGGTGGGTGGAACAACAATGGAAACCAAGGCAACAGGGGGATGGGCTTTCAAAGGCCCCCAATGTATCAACACCCGAGCAATCTACCCCCTTTCCATTCTCAAGTTCCTAGTTCTTCCGGAGGTGATATGGAAAGAATTGAAAGCATGTTCGAGCAAATGATGAAAAAGAACCAAGATTCTGATGCCCAATTGGCTTCTCATAATACATCTATCCGGAACTTGGAGGTGCAATTAGGCCATATCTCTCAAGCATTGAATACTCGTCCCAAGGGTGCTCTACCAAGTGATACAGTAGTGTACCCGAAGGGTGGGAATAACAATCATGTGATGGCAGTTACAACAAGAAGTGGGAGAGGCAGTGCTGTGAATGCCTCAAATCAAAAGCAAGTTGTGGATGAAGATGTTGAGTTGCGGGATGATGATGTACCTTTGATTGTTGATGATGTGGTTAATCAAAATGTGAACAATGATGTGTGGATTGATATTGATGATGAAGCCGAGGTAGAGACTCAAGATGCCGTGAACCTGTCTAGGGAACACGTGATTGACATGCCCGAGCCAGTTGTACCAAAGGCCAAGACACCTTTGCCTAGGCCACCTCCACCTTACCCTCAGAGGCTCGCAAAGCAGAAGAATGATAATCAGTTTAAAAAGTTCATTGTTATGATGAAAAGCTTATCTATTAATGTGCCATTGGTGGAGGCACTTGAACAAATGCCGGGCTATGCAAAATTCATGAAAGACTTGGTCACAAAGAAGCGTTCTATGGATTGTGAAACTTTAAAGATGAATCACTATGTTAGTGCTATATTGCATTCAATGGCCCCGAAGCTTGAAGATCCCGGTGCTTTCACCATTCCTTGCACCATTGGAAGTGCGAATTTTGCCAAAGCTCTTTGTGACTTGGGAGCTAGTATCAATTTGATGCCCTACTCGGTTTTCAAAACTTTGGGTATTAGGTAACCTAGACCAACTTCAATGAGACTTCAAATGGTGGATCGATCGATGAAGTGACCTTTGGGCATTATTGATGATGTGCTTGTCCGGGTGGACAAATTCATATTGCCAGCTAACTTTGTGATTTTGGATTGTGAGGTGGACTATGAGGTTTCGATTATTCTTGGTAGACCTTTCCTAGCTACGGGGAAGGCATTGGTTAATGTTGGAGCGGGTGAGTTGACTTTCCGAGTGGGGTATGAGAAGGTGGTATTCCATTTTTGCAAATCAATGAGACAACCCAATAGCACGGAGGTGTGTTCATTTGTGGACATTGTCACAGCTGTGATAGTGGATGACACAAGTTCCATGATCCATGTTGAAGATCCCCTTGAGGCCGTGCTTCTTAATATGGATGTCAATGATGATGCTAGTAGAGTGGAGTGCGTGAATGCATTACATGGTATGGGTTCATATTCATATGAGCCTAGGAAGCTATCTTTGGATCTTGAAAACTGCAAAACTCCACCAACAAAGCCATCGATTGAGGAGCCACCGGTGTTGGAGTTGAAGCCACTTCCTCCACACCTCAGGTATGAATTCTTGGGTTCAAATTCTACTTTACCAGTTATTCTTTCTTCTTGCCTTACTAAAATGCAGGTTGAGGCCACCTTGGCGGTTCTTCAAAAGCGGAAAAGGGCAATTGGATGGACTCTAGCTGATATTCGGGGAATAAGCCCCGCATTTTGCATGCACAAAATCATCTTGCAGGAGGATGCAAAGCCTTCCTTGGAGCATCAAAGAAGACTAATTGAGGCGATGCAAGAGGTGGTGAAGAAAGAGGTTATCAAGTGGCTAGATGTTGGGGTGGTTTATCCTATTTCTGATAGTTTGTGGACTTCTCTGGTGCAATGTGTGCCGAAGAAGGGTGGTGTAACCGTGGCAACCAATTACAACAATGAGCTCATTCCCACTAGAACGGTCACCGGGTGGAGAGTTTGTATGGGTTACCGAAAGTTGAACAAGGTGACTAGAAAAGATCATTTCCCATTGCCATTCCTTGACCAAATGCTTGATCGTCTTGCAGGCCGGATTTTCTATTGCTTTCTGGATGGTTACTCGGGGTACAATCAAATTCTAATTACCCTGGAGTACCAAGAGAAGACCACCTTTACATGTCTTTACGACACATTCACTTTCTCTAGAATGCCATTTGGATTGTGTAATGCTCCGACGACCTTCCAACATTACATGATGGCTATTTGCACCGACATGGTGGACGATATCTTGGAGGTCTTCATGGATGATTTCAACGTGGTTGGGGATTCTTTTGAGGAGTACTTGGTAAACTTGGATAGAGTGTTGGCCCGATGTGAAGACACCAACCTTGTTCTCAATTGGGAAAAGTGCCATTTTATGATAGAAGAAGGTATAGTGTTGGGTCATAAGATTTCGAAGCGAGGAATTGAAGTTGATAAGGCCAAGATTGAGGTTATTTCGAGGCTCCCTCCCCCTACTTCTGTCAAAGGGGTGAGGAGTTTCCTTGGGCACGTGGGTTTCTACCGGAGGTTCACAAAGGATTTTTCTAAAGTGGTACATCCGTTGTGCAAGTTGCTAGAGAAAGATGCAAAGTTATTGTTCGGTGAGAGTTGTATGCAAGAATTCGAGCTTCTTAAGCTCAAGTTGACTTCTACCCCCATCATTACCGTACCAAATTTGGAGCTTTCCTTTTGAGCTCATGTGTGATGCTAGTAACGTTGCGGTTGGGGCTGTTTTGGGCCAAAGGATCAACAAAATGTTCCATCCGGTATACTATGCAAGCAAGACCATAAATGGGGCTCAAATGAACTACACAGTCACCGTGAAGGAGTTATTGGCTATTGTTTTTGCTATGAAAAAGTTCCGACCTTACCTTATGGGGGCCAAAGTGATAGTGCATACTGACCATTCCACCCTTAGGTATTTGATGACAAAGAAGGACTCAAAGGCGAGATTGATGAGATGGGTATTGCTTCTCCAAGAGTTTGATTTGGAAATTATTGACCGAAAAAGGTAGTGAGAATCAAGTGGCAGACCACTCGTCCCATTTGGAGGAGGAGGGGAGGCCTTGTGACGGCCTTGAGATAAACGATGCATTTCCCGATGAGCAACTCTTTGTAGTGTCAATGAATGGAATGCCGTGGTTCGCCGATGTCGCAAATTATCTTGTTACCGGAATCATCCCGTGTGAGCTCTCTTCCAACCAAAGGAAGAAGCTCAAGTGGGATAGCTTGGATTTTTATTGGGACGAGCCATATTTGTTTAAGATTTGCACCGATGGTGTGATTCTACGATGTGTCCCGGAGGAGGAACAATTAGGGATTTTGGAGGCTTGACATTCCTCTCCCTATAGTGGCCATCATGGCGGGGCGAGAACGGCTTATAAAGTGCTTAGTTGCGGATTTTATTGGCCTACCTTGTTTAAAAATATGGGTGATGTGGTCAAGAGATGTGATGAATGCCAAAGAGCCGGCGGCATTTCTAAAAGGGATGAGATGCCCCTCAATACAATTCTCGAAGTGGATATTTTTGATGTTTGGGTTATCGATTTTATGGGTCCTTTTGTGAGCTTTTGTGGTATTCTCATGGCGGTGGACTATGTCTCAAAGTGGGTTGAAGCCGTGTCTTTGCCCAACAATGAAGCCCGGAGTGTTGTGGCATTTTTGAAAAAGAGTATCTTCACAAGGTTTGGCACTCCTCGTGCTATCATTAGTGATGAAGGGTCTCACTTTTGCAATAAGGCTTTCGACACATTGATTTCTAAGTACGGTGTCAATCATAAGGTTTCGACCCCCTATCATCCTCAAGCTAGTGGCCAAGTGGAAATCTCCAACAGAGAAATTAAGAGTATCTTGTCTAAAACTGTCAATGCTAATAGAATCGATTGGTCGAAAAAGTTGGATGGCACTCTTTGGGCTTATCAGACGGCTTATAAAACCCTGATTGGAATGTCTCCGTATCGGTTGGTGTTTGGGAAAGCTTGCCATCTTCTAGTGGAATTAGATCACAAAGCCATGTGGGTTTTGAGGAAGTTTAACTTAGAATGGGATGTTGCGGCAAATCTTCGGGTTGAACAACTTAATGAGCTCAATGAGTTTAGGTTCTATGCCTACTCCAGCTTGTCATTTTACAAGGACAAAATGAAGTACCTTCACGACAAATATGCTCGGGGAAAGGAGTTCAAGGTTGGAGATATGGTTCTCTTGTTCAATTCTCGATTACGTCTGTTTCTGGGTAAGCTCAAGTCAAAGTGGAGTGGGCCTTTTGAAGTTATGTTCGTGACCCCATTTGGTGCTCTTGATCTAAGGAACAAGAATGGTGAAGTATTCAGAGTCAATGAACATCGGGTCAAGCATTATCTTGGGAAATTTGATGATAGCTGCGTGGTGGCACTCCTCCATCTAAAGTGATGTGCTGGTAACATCATCATTCTGTGACATTAAATCAGGCGCTGCTTGGGAGGAAACCCATGTCTTTTTCTTTTTGTTGTTTTCTGTGTTTTTCTTGGTAGTGTAGGTTTGATTTTTGAGCTAACTGATTGTGAGATATTGCAGGGATTGAGTTGATGCAGTGCAAAATAGTTTGAAAAAAGTGAACAGTCTCTAAAGTTTTCCAGTGCAGCCGCATTGCACTTTGTGCGGTCTGCACTGGTGATGGTCAAAAGAGGTGCTCTCTGAAGTTTGCCACCGTGGCCGCATTCCATTTAGTGTGGTCCGTGGTGGACCTCCACGACCGCGGTCTGGTTTTATGTGAGCCGGAAAGATTGCCTACTCAAGCTTCATTTGAACAAACCTAGTGCGGTCTGCGGTCGGTTTTGTGTGGCTGCGCTGGTAGGTAAGGCTGGGTTCCATTGCTTTTCTATAAATAGACCCCAAGGGTCACCATTTACCCTTTTCGAACTCTTAACACTCAGAGACATAAAAGTACTGTTCATAACCTCTTGTGACCGTGATTCTTGCTTAAGATTGACTAATTACATTTCATCTTCTCATCTGGTAATGTTTCACTCAGTCCTTGTGCATTTACTTGATTAATTTTGTTTTATTTTATTACCAGTAGCTTATAACTTCTTTTTCTTCTCATTAGTTTCTTCTTCTTTATTTAGTTGTTAGCTTAGGGTAGTTTTAAATGCTGGGTTTGTATGCTGGATATGCATAATGGTTGGGAAAGTGAGTAGGGACAAAGTAGGTGAACTAACTTGATCAATTGTGCCAAAAAATGAATCCCTAACTTAATGCCAGTGCAAAATACTCTCTGCAGGCCGCAGTCGCCTTTGTGCGGTCCGCGGTGCTTTGACACGGTCTGCGGTACCATTTTATGCGGACCACGGTGCTCATGTATTTGAAACTTGACTTGTACCCAGCGCGGCCGCATTGCACTTTATGCAGTCCATGCTGGCCCACCGCGGCCGCGATGCCACTTTGTACGGACCGCGGTGGGGAGATTCAGAGAGATGTTTTCTAAGGCCTTGTCCCAATGCGGACTGCGGTTGCCTTTGCGAGGTCCGCGGTGCCCCCAGTGCGGCCGCACTCCTGTTTGTGCGGGCCGCGGTGCTCTATTCTGCAACTATTTCTGCAACATTTAATCTGCAGTCTGCAATTCAATTTCAACACTTGTTTCACTGCCTGTGTTGATACTAACAAAGCTAGATGTTTTTGCTTGCAGACAATGGTCAAACAAAGAGGCAAAGGCTCGAAACAACCCGGACGAGGTAATTCCTCCCTGGGAGGGTAGCAAAGGATGGTAAAACTCACTCCCCAGGCTAGAAAAAACATAAAAGACATGAGGAAAACAATCAAAGCGGCTGATAGAGCCATTGACAACTCGGGGAGTGAGTACGAGCCCTCCCAGGAGATCTCTTCAGATTCAGTCCCTCTATATATCCCGTATCCGGAGAGCTCCATACATAGAGACACTCCTCCATCTTCCCCCGATGCTCGAGCTTCAATCAACATTTCTTTTGGGTTGTCTGAGGGCTCAACGACAGGTAGTGGGGATGAATACTCCACCTCTCCCACAACGTCACTATCTGGAGAGGGTGCTAAGGGTGATGAGGGAGATGGGGAGTTACCTGGGGGTGGTATGCCTCAGGTTGGGGGTGTTGACCGGACTAGGAATCCCACTATTTGGGAAGATAGATTCATCAGCTAGGTGGTGTTCCACAAGTTTAGGGAATGGTGGCCGTCACGAAAGTTGATTCTTGAGAGGAGCTTCATTGACAAAGACCTTCTACCCTTACACCCCAATGTACATAGATAGTTTCAGGCTCGAGTGGGTTGGGAGTTCTTTAAAGATAATTGTGTGAAGGCGAATGAGCACATGGTCAAGGAGTTTTATAGAAATGTGGCCCACATCTTGAAGGGCACTAAGGTAACCAAAGTGTGAAACAAAAATGTGGTATTTACCGGGAAGGCACTAAATGAATACCTAGGGTTCAATGATGAAGATGAGTCCCTTTACAATGAAAAGTTGGCAATGGGCGAGGAGGTTCGTCCGTGGTTAGCTTTATACCTGGCAATCCCGGGTACGGTTCCAGAGTGGTTGCAAGCAGGGGTCAAAATACTTCGGAGAACCTTTAACTTTGAGGCTAGAGGGTGGTTGACTTTTGTGTGCAGTCGGCTCAACCCCACTACCCATGATCAGACTATTCCACTTGCCCGAGTTGTTCTTCTTGCTTCTATTATGACGAGATATCCTATCAACGTGGGAAATGTAAATGTCCCGCGTCATTTCTGTAGTGGGCGTTGAGCATGAACGGAACTACCCTTTTCCCAGCACACTCACTATGTATTTCCGAGACCTGGAGATGGAGAAGAGACCTTTTGACATCAAGGTCAAACCTGTGGCTTCGTTTTCATGGTACAGTTTGAAGGGGTCAGACAACCCCAAGGACGAAAATTACAAGCTTCCTGCTTCTACCCCAACCGGCTAGTCTGAAGAGCCGGTTGCGATATAGCTCTCCACTGAGCCTACCTCCACAGTTGCTGACATGCCTCCCGGACCTTCCACTACTGCTGGTCCCTTTACTTCAGCTGGCCCGAGGATTCCATCTTCCCGGGCCCATCCTATCACCACCCACCACTAAGCTAGACACTTCATAGCTTGAACAACTGGATGACGACTGCTTCATCCAAGTTTTCCACCTTGACTTCTACCATTACGGCTCAGTCGGCACCACAGCCAGTGCAGGTGCCCCAGTCTATCGAGGATTCACTTAAGGAGATTCTTGCCAACCAGCAAAAGATCCTCGATTCTTAGGCTGCCTTAGCTAAGGCAGTGGATTCACATGGAAAGGACCTGAAGGAGCTTGCCAGGGAATACAAGAAGCTGCACAAAACACGGGCTTCCAAGGAGTCTGTGAAGGCGCTGAGGGCGGATGTTGACAAACTAAAGGTAGATCGACTGCTTTAGACTTGTTATTTGAGGATCTAGTTCCAGCAGCAGAGCCACAACAAGAGCAGACACAACAACTTCCAAAGAAGAAGAGGAAGCTCCCTAGTGCAGATGAGGCGATCATCCAGTTGGCGGACCCACCGGAGGCTTCCTCCAGTCAGCCACAGGATGTTCCTGATATTCAGCCCGTACAGGTCCAGGCCCTAGTCCTAGCAGCTGAGCAGTAGGAGATCGGGAACCAGTCTGAGGTTCCCATACATACAGAGGACCCGGGGACCACTCATGTTCCCATGCATACATACGAGGCTTAGGGAGCTCCTATATCCTTTCATCTTGATTTTTGATGCTTATTTGTTTAGTTGGCATTGGGGACAATGCCAACTTTCCTTTGTGGGGGTTCGCCCTACCTTTTATCCGGATGATTGTATATATTAATTGACTTAGTTTATCTTTCTGTTGATTTTCTATTTGGTCTGTATATAACTTTATATTTAGTTACTTTTATTGCACTTTTTATCTTCTCTTCGGTCTGTATATAAAGTTATATTTTTGTATATATTCATCCCCCGTTGATATTCTAATCCCTTATTGTAAATTTTCATTCTATTTTTTATTTTCGTACAAATTTTTCATTTTTAGCTTAGTAGATAGGCTCGCAAACTTTTTGTTTCGTTTTTGGCGCTTTCAATAAGCCCTTGATTTTCTCAATGCCACGGCTCTTTCCAAGGGTGGAGTATTGTGCGAACCGAGTGGCTCTTCCTGATGATGGATGGCGTGACAACCTTCTTAAGGGTTTGAATCCGTTTTTTATTTTTCTTTTGTTTTTAGTAGTTTATAGTTAAGGGTACCTCAAGCAAAGCTTCACTTGAGCCTAACACATTTGCCTTTGATCCCATGGTCAAAGACAAGTGGTTGTGTATAGGATGGTGAAAGTAGTGACCTTGAGACTCTTGTTTTGACCAAACAAACATCATGTGGTCTTTCGAGACTATTGTGTGCTCAATCGTGTCTAAGGTTGTTGTGGGCCCCCGACTCTATGTCTTTAGCAATCCTTGAGTGTGTGTGGTGAAAAATCGAATTGTGAGTCCAAGTCCCGAGCCAATGGTCTAGAACTTGCCCTGAATGTTTGTTGAGGCGAAATTTTGAGTGAAATTCGACTTGAAAAGTGATTATAGGCTCTCCTTGATCCAAATAATAGTCGAACAATTCCATAGCCTACCAATGATATAATCCCTAGCTAACTCTTTTGAGCCTTAAACCTTTTTCTTTCAAGAACCAATGCTACAAGCCTATACCCGTTCTAAATTATACCCTCTCTTGGCACCCAAATCGTCCCTTGAGTAATGGCAAAAGTCTAAGTTTGGGGGGGAGAGACAAGAAAGGAAACAAAGTGGTAAAAAGGTACAAAAGCAAAAAGGAAAGGAAGGCGATGAAAAAGAGAGAAAAGAAAAAAGAAAAAAAGAAAGCCCAATGTGCAAAGAATAAAACGGGATTCAAGAAAAACAAAAGTGAAAAAGGTGTGGAAAAAGTAGAAAAAGGAGAAATGCTTTGAATTGCATAAGAAAGAGTGACAATGTGTCTCTCTAACCCCTTGAAAAGAAGTGAAATACTCAAAGAGTCAAAGAGAATTGTGCCAAAATGAATCAAAAGAAGTGCTTAAGGGAAGATGAAACCCATATAGACCAACAACCTTTCCTACCCAGAACCAAAAGCCTTCACATTGACTCCACAAAAGCCCTATATGATCTTGAGTTGGATGACACTCGCATTAGTGGATACTTACATGAGGGTCAAGCATATGGTACTTAGAGCCGGACTTGTGACCTTTCCTTGAGAGAGACGAGTGAATTCCCATTAACCTTGGTTTGTGTGCTTAAAAGGTGAGGTTTTGCTTTGGAAGAGTTGAGGATGTGTGAGTTTGGGTTCCACAACGACCAACGTAATTGAGAGAGTTCTTTGATGTAATGAGTCAATTCTTGATGCTCTTGTGTCACACTTGATCCATAGTTTTTCAAAGTTTAAATTTTGTTAATGATCCATTCGTATTGAGGGCAATTGTTAGTCCCAATTGATGCTTGTTGAGGTTACTTTAGGACAGCTGGAATTACTTGGATTTTCCTTTAAGGGGTGGGTCTTATTTTGTTTGCTTGAAGACAAGCAAAGGTTTAAGTTTGGGGGAGTTGATAAGTTAGGATTTGAACATGTTTTATGCCATTACTTGCCTATGCTTTGATCATATATTGTTACAAAATAGTCCTAAAAGGCTCCCAAGTTGTGCTTGATTGCAGGTTTGATTGACAAAGTGACAAAATATCAAAGATCGGCTCAAAAAGTAGTGAAACCTGCTCAAGTATCGAAGACCAAGAAATCTAAGGAAAGAAGGCCCAGTGCGGACTGCGCAAAGTTGAATGCGGCCGCACTAGGTGGTTCAGAGAGTTGGTAAACCAGGATAGGAGAAGCGCGGCCGCAGTACATATCTTGCGGTCCGCGATTAAGGCTTCGCGGCCGCACTACTCTTTTGTGCGGTCCACGGTCATGAGATTCATAGAGATGAAAGTTTGCAAAGACAATGCCATGCGGTCCGCGGTCATGATTACGCGGACCGCTCCAGCTCCCTCCGCGGCCGCGGTCCACGGAGTCCAAGTTCAGAGAAGCAAAAGTCAAAGTGAAAGAGCCTAGTGCGGCCGCGGTCCATTTAATGCGGCCTGCACTGACCCCGCAGGGGTATTTTTGTCCAGTTTTTCTAGCCTAGTATAAATAGAACATTTTACCATTTCTTAGGTTATCAGATATATTAGAGTTGAGTTGCGCTCGTGGGAACATCATTTGTAGCCATTTTTGGCATCTTAGCTTCAAATTAACAATAGATTCTCTGTATTTACATTAACATTTAATCAATATGCCTTGTTCTTCATCTATTTCTTTATTTTCTTCTTCAAGCATGAGTAGCTAAACCCATTAGCTAGGGTTGTGGCTCAACCCTAGTGTGGGTAATTGATGGGTGTTGCCATCTAGTGTTAGATTGACTATGGGTGTTTGCTATTTGGGTTGATTTTATGTTTTAATATAGAATTGGTGGTTGCAAAACTAATTCATGCTTTGTGGGTTTAACTCTTCTGGAGAAAGAGAGTCTATGACCCCAAAATTGACCCAACAAGGAATTGGGATGGACTCATGAGAAATGATAGTCCCAATTAACGGGTTAAACCTCGAGAGAGTAATTACCCTACTTGAACCCTAGTTGCTTGGTCTAATTTGCCTACCCATATGGTCTCGAGAGAGTCAATTGGTCAAAATCACTTTCTCTACCGAGAGGTGTGAGAGTGGGTAAAATTGTGCAACAGTTATAGCATAAGCCCTAATTATGTCAATCGAACCATAGTAACATCTACCCGTCAATTAGCCACCTAGGTAGTGTCACGACCCTAGTGCCCTTCTTCCCATTATATACAACTTAGCAATATTCTCGTAGCATAATTTAGTGTTAATCAATAATTTTATAAAAATAGTTATAATTCGAAAACCCAAAAATATTTGAAGTGACATTAGGAGTACAAACACATCTCTAGGCTAGACAGTCCAGAATAACATGACATGGAGATAGCCAATCCATGCCCAAAATGACATCAAAATCCACCATGCTCAGTAGCAATAGATCCACTCGGGTCTCCACACCCCCAATAGTCACCACACATGACCGGTACACATGGTCTACAACAATAGTATCGCCCACTGGGGTAGATACATGAACAGGTAAGGCAAGAAACTCCCAGAGCGTACCCAAATAACGAGCAAAATATGAGGACACATAAGAAAAGGTGGAACCGGGATCAAATAATACAGAGGCATCTCTGTGGCAGACTGAAAAAAGACCTGTAATAACAGCATCTAAAGCAATAACATCTGGCCTGCCTGGGATAGCATAGAAACGAGCCTGGCCACTGCCTGATTGACCTCCCCCTTTGGGGCGACCCCTAGCTGCCTGACCTCCACCCCTAGTTGGCTGGGCGGGTGATGAAGTAACTAGAGCAGAAGTCGAGGGCTGACCCTTCTGTTGAGATGAACTAGCAACTCGACGAGGACATTGCCTCCATATGTGGCCCATCTCGCCACACTCATAACAACTACCAAGTGCTTGAGAAGGGGACTGAAGGGAACCCCTCGCACCAGAGTGACTAGTAGATGCACTCGGCATAGAAGAACCCTAAGCTGATGGGGCACGAGATAAACTCTGAGCTGGGAGGGCGCTGAGTGATGACTGGCCCTGCTGAGACCCATGATAACCACGGCCTGAAGATGCCCCGTGATACTCTGGGTGGGCTGACTGAGCAGGCCTGAAAGAACGGCCTCTACCATGCTGAAACTGGTCCCTCGAAGGAGCACCACTATAGCTGCCAGATCCTCGAGGCCTCTTGGCCTCCCTTTCCTCCTTCTCCGGATGGCGGACCGACTCAATCTCACAAGCGATATCAACCACCTCCTCCAAGGTGGAACCTGTCACCCTCTCTCTAGTCATAAGAATACGGAGCTGGTAAGTAAGGCCATCAACAAATCTCCCGATCCTCTCTCGATCCGTCGGAACCAACCAGATGGAATGACGAGCCAACTCAGAAAACCTCCTCTCATACTGGGACACAGTCATCTCCCCTTGACGCAGCCACTCAAATTGCCTATGCAGCTCCTCTATGCGAGACTACAACATATACTTCTCCAGAAAGAGAACGGAGAATTGTTGCCAAGTAAGGGGTGCTGCACCAACATGCCTACGCCTATCAAAATCCTCCCACCAAGTGAAGGCAACTGCAAAAAATGGAAAGGTAGTGAATGCCACACTGCTAGACTCAAGAATATCTGCTGTATGAAGCATCCGCTGACACTTATCTAAGAAACCCTGGGCATCCTTGCCCTCTACTCCGCTGGATGTCGGAGGCTGGAGTCTACCAAACCTCTCAAGTCGATGCTGCTCATCATCCAGCATAACTGGTACTACAAACTCCTGAGCTAGTGCAATTGGCTGGGCTAGAGGTGCCCCCGGTGTCTGAAGTCCCTGCACTACCTACTTAGGTGTGCGAGCAGTGTGGGTCTGATTGTCTCCCCCGGCTTGTGAAGTAGCTGCTGCTGTAGTGGCTGAAACTACCTGAGCCAGGCCAGTGCAAATTGATAAGATCTATGCCAAGGCCTCCTGAAGACCCGGAATCACGATGGGCACAGCTGGTGCCTGAACTGGTGCTGCTAGAGCATCCATAGCTGGAGCCTGATCCTGAGCTAGGGCAGCTGGTGGATATACAGGTGCTGCCCTCGCTACTCTTCCTATGCCACGACCACGACCGCATCCACGACCTCTGGTGGCCTCCGCTGGTGGCACTGGTGGTCGTCCACCCCGTCAGGTAGCTTGTATCCTCACCATCTGTGAGAGCATAGAATAATAGAAGTTTATTACTCAGATCAACAAGTTCGTACGACAAGAGTTTCAAGAATATGAAGTTTTTCCTAAAGGTTCTGCAGCCTCTCGAGGATAAATACAAACATCTCCGTACTGATCCGCGAGACTCTACTAAACTGGTTCTTGACTCGCGAGACCTATGTAACCTAGGCTCTGATACAAACTTGTCACGACCCTAAATACTGGTCGTGATGGCGCCTATCATGTTACTAGGCAAGCCGGACCAACTATCAAACCACGATCCATTTTCATTCTTAATAATTTATTTTCTAACACGGTTTAATTACCAATTATCATAATAAGTGTATAAAACTGCAAGTTAGATATGCGGTAGTCAACAAGACATAAAACTACACAGCACACACTAATCTGGTGTCACAAGTCTAGAGCCTCTAATACAAGTCTGAACAACCTACTACATAGATAGTCTAGGAATGCGGAAAAGTAATAAGATAGAAGGGAGAAATCAGAGCTGCAGACGCCATGCAGCTACCTCGAAATCCCCGACAAATTCTGAACGACTGAAAAGCTCTCACTCGGCCTCTGGGGCACCTGGATCTGCACACAAGGTGTGGGGAGTAATGTGAGTACTCCGACCCAGTGAGTAATAAAGATAAATAATGACTGAAAGTAAGAAAACACGTATACATAAGGTATTCTATAATGAAGCAATTAAATAGGAAATTTGTAAATAGTAAACCAATGGAAAGTAGAATAAAATACTTCTACAACAAATAAACAGGTAATTGACAGATAGTTAAGATAAAGTAAACACATAGAAGTTCGCCCCTCCGGCACAGTATCAATAATTTCTGCTTCTCGGGCTCAATCTCACATCACAATAGGTACCCGCACTCACTAGGGGTGTGCAGACTCTGGGAGGGGCCCCTTATGGTCCAAGCACAATATCAAGTCATCTCGTGGCATCAAATCTAGGCCCTCGGCCTCATGTCAATCAAGCCACCTCGTGGAATATATATGTATCTTAGGCCTTTGGCCTCATATCAGTATCAATGTTCCTCACAATATTGTCCCTTGGCCTTACCCAATCTAAAAATCATCACAAGCCCCTCGGGCAATAGTAAAACAGTGTTTTCAGCCCAAATATCATTTAAAATATCATTTAAGTCTAGAAAACTGAGAAAGAATGGCTGAATAGTAAAAACAGTGGGAAAATATCATGTCTGAGTTCGAGTAACAAGTCAAAACAGTGAGAAAATATCAATAAACAGCCCCGAAGGGTTCAAATAGTTGGAACTAGGCCCAATTATGGCATTCAGTCCAAATAATGATGACAACACATAGTTTACAATCAAATACGTGGTATAATCATCAATCGGGACGGACCAAGTCACCATCCCCAATAGTGAACGACCCCACGCTCGTCATCGGGCGTGTGTCTTGCCTCAATATAGCACTACAATGTGCAATCCGGGGTTTCAAACACTCAGAGGGTCATTTACAATTATTACTCACCTCGAATCGGCTAAATCTCTAGCTCATGACTCCTTTGCCTCTCGAATCGGCCTCCACGCACATCGAATCTATCCAAAATCAGAACGAATACATCAAATATGCTAAGGGAACAAAGCCCAAATGAAAACAATCGAAAATACCAAAAATCCCAAAATTAGCAGAACTTGAGCCCCGATCCCGCTTCTCGAAACTCAAAAATTTTTATATCATTAGATTCCTTATCACCCCACGAGTTCATACATATCAAAAGTTCTCAAATCCGACCTCAAATGGTCCTTCAAATCCCAATTCAAAAGTCCAAAATCCCAAGCCCTAGTTCTTCCATTTTTAGCTTAAGTTCCATGATTTTCTAGGTGGATTTTACAATAGAATCGAGTTTTAGGTCCGAAATACTTACCTCCAAACGTTTCCCATTGAATCCCTCTTTAATCGCCTTCAAAAAGCTCTCAAAATTCTCAACTATGGAGGAAATGAGCCCCAAAATCACGGATGAAATGACTTAAAACATTCTGCCCAAGTCTGTCTCCTCCTTCTTCGTGATCGCAGTCAACACCTCGCGATCGCGATGCACAAATTTGCGTTGACCAAATTTTCCTCTACGCGAACGCGATATACCAGTCACGAACGCAAAGCTTTCTCCTCCTACACCTTTGCGAACGCGACACCCCTTATGCGAACGTGATGAACAAAAGACCTTGGACCCATCTGACTCAAATCCTTCTTCGTGATCGCGTACACCCACTCGCGAACGCGATGCATTGAACCCTAGCCTTCCGTGAACGTGAAGCCCATCTCGTGATCGCAAAGGCTAAATCCTGACCTTCCTCACTTCCTTCTTTGCGAACGCAAAGAGATAATCTCTACAACACCTGATCAGATTTTTCTGCAACTTCCCAACTCCAAAAATGACTCGAATGACCATCCGAAACTCACCCGAGGCCCTGGGGACCTCAACCAAAGGCACCAACACATCCTAAAACCTTATTCAAACTTGCTCCAGTCATCAAAACACCTCAAACAATATCAAATCACTCAAAACACATCGAATTCAAGCCTAAGTTTCTAAAAATCTTTCGAAATACGCTTTTGATCAAAAACCAAACCAAACCACATCCGAATGACCTGAAATTTTGCACACACATTCCAAGTGACACAATGAAGCTACTACGACTCTCGGAATTCCATTCCAACCCTTATATCAAAATCTCGCCTATCAACTAGAAATCGCCAAAATATCAATTTCGCCAATTCAAGCCTAATTCTACTCCGGACCTCCAAAACCCCTAAGTCATAAATCACCTCCTGAATCTAACCGAACCATTAGAACTCACATCCGCACCCTCTAACACAATAGTCAATATCCGGTTGACTTTTCCAACTTAAACCTTCTTAAAAGAGACTAAGTGTCTCATACTTCACCAAACTCATTCCGGGCTCGATTCGACCAATACAATGCCACAAAATACAGATAACGAAGCATAAAGAAGCAAAAATGGGGGAAACAAAGCGGTAACGCATGAGACGACTAGCCGGGTCGTCACAGTGTTGTTGTAACCAAGTGAAGAGATCCCTATCTATAATTCACTCTTTTTAATTAGGTCTAATCAAGTTCTCAATTTGTCTAGTTCCTTATTAGCCAAATTACCCAAATTCAACTTCTCTTTTTCAAGCAAGAGTCAAACCACAAAGTGCATGAATCAATGCTTGTAACCACTAAATCACAATTAAAGCATGAAAATGACTAAATAATAAATAACTCAATCTCAAACAATCTCAATAGCAAATATCCATGAAGTTTCACATACTAGGATTGAAATATAACCCTAGTTATAATTCTAGCTACTCATAACTAAGAAAAGAAAAACATAAATATTTAATGAAACTGTTAGTTTATATGAATCCACCAAACGATAAAGTACCTGGTCCTCTATGAGTTTCCACTGAGAATACTAATTAAAACAGTAAGTAAATGAGATACGGAATTTTTACGTGGAAAAATCCCAACTCAAGGGGACAAAAACCATGACCTACACTTGTAGGCTTTCAACTTTACTAACTTGTAAACACACTATTACATGCCATTTTATAATGACTCTATTACAAAGACTTCAACTCAACTAACTTGTGATACACTTATCACAAGCTACTTTGCCACTCACTAGTTACAAAGACTTTAACTTATGACTAACTCCAGTCACAACACAAACTCAGAAGGTTTATGATTTTGAGTTTCCTAAAACAAAGGTTCTAAGAAAGCAAGATAGGAGTTACAATGAAGAACAAACAACAAGATTACAACTCAACTATAAATACACATAGACTCATTGTAGAACTGATCCTTAGTGGAGTTGTCTTCTTGTTCTTGACAAACTTGTGACTACAATGCTGGATCAAATCTTTAATGCTTGAAAGAATATCACTAAATGCTCAAGTGAATATCTTGTGTCTTGCACCATGTTGTTATACTACCCAATACATCCCAAGGATGATGTCAATTCTTTGGTGGTACACGCCTCTTCCCAATGGGAAGTGACTGTTGCACTGTCTGCTGCACTGTTGCGTGTACAGTTGCAGGCAGTTACTTTCTGAAGTTGCTTTCCAGCTATATAGTTGACTTGTACTTCTGTTAGAGAACACCAAGGGATCAGGTCCCTGTCTTGTTCATCTATTCTCTTTATTTGCAGCAGTTCACAGTAGCTGGAGTTCAAGTTGGAATTTGTTCATTTGCAATGTGTACCAAGTGTGTCAGATTCCCTATCTAGTCCTTGATAGTAAGTTTGTTAGATCATCAAAATATAAGGCAGAGACATTGAAAACCCATCAATTCCCCCCTTTTTGATGAAGACAAACTTAGACATTAACAACATATATTTAGAGCAGAAATAACTAGATGAGGGTAACAGGAACTTCACAAGTTCCCCCTGATGTTTTGCTTCCCCCTTAATCAGATTTTTGCTTCCCCCTTAATCAGATTTTTGCTTCCCCCTTAATCAGATCCCCTGTTTCAAATTCCATTCCATATTCCATTATACTATACTTCCCTCTTTTGGCATCATTAAAAATACACAAGAAGGAAAATATCATAAATAATTCTAACATAGCCAACTCATGCCATATATGTGCACAAAACATGATAGAAAAGAGAAGCAAAAGGAAAACAACATTGTACATGCAAAAAGAAGAGATGGTTCATTGATATGAAAATGGACTGATTAAACAAGAGCAGTAATGGTGAAATCCAACATGCCATCACAAAAAAAAGAAATCAACAACCACAAAACATTATAGCAGAAGACAACTAGTCACTAAGAGGTTTCTAAGGGGCACTAGAAGAGGGAGACTTGGAGAAGGAGGCAACAAGGGTTTTGAGAACCAGGTCCATACAGGCATTTGTAGACAACTGCTCTTCAAGTAGTTTTGCGCGAAGCTCATCATTTTCCTTGGTCAAGCGAGCAACTTCTTCGTTGGTGGAATTAACAGAATCAGGTGCCCCAACAACTTGACTAAGCTGAGTTTCCAGTATGGCGCTCTAAGCCCTCAACCTCCTGATTTCTTCGGTAGCAATATTTTGAGCATTGATCAACTGAGAAATGGTCGAGGTGCTTCCACCAACCTTTTCTACACACTCACATTCTTCCAGAGTCGTTTTGGAGAAGGTTTGCTTGCGAGTGCCCACTTTTGTATTAGCCAAAGGAACCTTGTAGAACTTAAACACTCGAGTAAGGAGAAAGCCATATGGAAGCCCGTGATTGCCACCTTTAAAGTTTTCCACCTTTTGCATATGTTCTAATCATGATTGTTGGAAGATTGATCGGGGCAAACTCATTAAGAGCCTCCATTAAGACCAGATTAGAATTTGAAGCGATAGACTGCCTCTTAGCACGAGGTAAAAACACCTTATTGACCAGCTCAAAGAGAAGCTGATACTCAGGAAGTAGTGCCTTCTTATGCACCCGTTCCCCCTGCTGAATAGCTTGCTATTTCATAAAAGCTCTCCTAAAGTTAGCACCACAAGCACCATTGACTGAGGACATCCCTTTCCATGGAACTTGGAAACTTTCCCCAATGCTGAAGCATCAAGCACAATGTCTACTCCATTTACTAACACACAAATGTGATCCCCCTTAATAGTGAAGAGAGATGCATAGAAGTTTTGTACCGCATCTTCGTACACCTTAGGCACATCCTCTTGAAATAAATGATCTCATTGCTGAAATTCCACCATCTCTAGAACTTGCCTCATATCTGCCATCTCTGAGATTGCCGGGTCAAACATACGACCCCACAAAACTTTCTGATTTCTCAATCTCTCTTGCTAAAGACCACTGTCACTAGGTATGGTCTTCATAGAACCAGGTCCCCCTACAGTTTTCCGTTTTCATTTTGTAGACCCTTCAATAGACTACCCTTTCTGGCTTACAACCCCCATAGTCTCCTTCAAACATAGCTTGCTCAACTACAACCTTCTTAGACTTACTACTACCCTTCACAGATGTTCCACTTTGTTTTTTAATAGCTTAATCGGAAGCTCCAATCATAGACTTCTGGATTTTTATAGATCGTTTTACTAAGGAAATGGGTTCCTCTACAGCATCTTCATCAGCCTCAACCACTGGAATGCTTTTGTCAGGCACAAATTCCCCCTGTTTCATCAACCTCTTCTTTTATTTCTTGACACTTCTCTTACTTTTCTGCAAGGTAGACTCGAAAGCCTCTTTCTGCTGCAACCTGGTAGTGGGTCGCGTGGAAGAGGATTAAGGAGTCTCTATTGGTTTACGCATCTTAAACCATGCACTGAGAACCATATCATCTTCATCAACAGGGTCCTCACTAGGTGGAATGGATTCCAAGTGCTTAGGATAAATAAGAGGTTCCTGGGTTGATTCAACTGGAAAGGCATTAGGTTCTCCAACGGGTTTTTTGTGATTGTTTCATGAACTGGAGACTCGAAGAGTACCAAGGTTCTTTCATCGCCAAGGAATGGAGTTTTTCCCCCCTAAGACTCAGACAAAAGGGAGGCTCCTTCATTCAAAAGACTCTCAGCAGTGATAGCCATGATATTGTGTGATGCTTCCTTTTCTGGTGACTCCATGAGATCCACTAAGTCCAAAATAGAGGAGTTCAAATACTGATCAGGATCATCCTCATAGACCTCTAACACCTGAGTGGTAACACTTTCTGAGTGTTCTTTGGTGAGATCAGAATAAGGGGGAACCATGGGGTTTTCAACAAATGGAAGGGAGACATAGTTTGACGAAGAAGGAAAAATGATAGGAGATGAAGAGGAAATAGGTGTGGGTGCAGTAGTATTGGGGATAGTGGAAGAGTGGTTTTCTGGAGGTGACTTTAAGGAGGATGGGGAAGTGGGAGTGGTGTTGACAGTAGGAGAAGGAAGAGATTGTTCGTTTGCCATTATAGGAGGATTTGGTAGAGAATTTGAGTGAGAGAGAACTAAAGTGAGGATCACAAAGATATAGAGGAGATGAAGGCTCAGAACTGCTGTGAGAGAGAGACAGAGATATAGAGTTTTATGGGAAGAAGGGCTAATAATGAGAGGGGAGAGAAACAGGTTCTGAAGGGTTTTGAAACGGTGGTAGGTTTGTGGGAATACGTAACGTGCAGAGGAGGTGAAAGGATTTGACAGATAAGATGTGACATGCAGACTCTGAAAAGTTGGATGATGTGGCAGTTGAATTAATTTTGTTAACCTTTTTGAGAAAGCATGCGAAAAACACATTACTACTAACCTGTGGTACATGAAGCTAATTTCCGAATGGTTTTTGTAAAAGATTTTAGAAGTTCTTCTTTCGCGGTTCAGCATTGTACTTTTAGCTTTTATGATCGTCATGCGTGTTTACCTGTAATGGTATAGATGTGAGTTAGGCCTAGTTAGAAAATACTTTAGGCAATTTTATCTGAATGAGACTTTTATGGTTATGTGAGCAGAACTAGGTTCTCTCATAGGTTTAATTACCCCAAGGGCCATCCTATTTATCTCAAAGAGTTCTCTGCAATTTGATGTTCTGTGCAGCAAAATCTCATACAAATGAGTCCCTTTTTCCACATTATTTCTTGAGACAATGGTATCTGACATTAATGTGTTTGGTTCTATTGTGGGACCGGGTTCTTTGCCATGTTAAGAGTGTCTACTTCAACAGTTGATAGAACCACTGGGTTGTGTTTCCTTGTACCCCATGAGATTAAGCATGATCCAATAGAATGAGCCATTCCAGATGTGCTCTTCTTGACCATCAGATAACCTTGTTTCTTTCAAATTGATGCAGTTCTTCTTGCATTGTAGTAATCCAATCAGCATCTTTCAAGACTTCCTTGATATTCTTGGGTTCTATCTGGGATAGAAATACAGAGAGGACTAGGGAATTTTTGGATTTTGATCTTGTCTAAATCTAGCCTTAAGGGGGTAATTATGTTATCAAGTGGATGGGAGCTTTTGTGTTTCCATTTGAGGACTGAAGTTTGATTAGTAGAGGAACTGGGTAAATTAAGTGGATTTTTCTACACTCCTTGTTCTGCTACTTGTGAAGTACCTTGCGATGCATATCCAACTCTTCCTTCAGCTTTAGTGGTAGTAATTGAAGTGCCAGGTTCCTCTTGAGATGTGGAAGAAGATGTTGCATTGTCTTCACTTGCCTCCTTCATTTGACTCATCATATCAGCCTTGCCATTTGAAACATCAGATATTTCCCCAGCAACCAAAAGTGGTTCATTATCTAGAACATCAATGTTTCCTCCTTTGTTAGAGAGGGGTGTGATAATAGGCTAGATTCATGTAGTTTGGTGACTATTTCTGCAACTTGACTATGATTCACTGTTCTAGGAAGGTTAAATGACGATAGAATGGCTCTAATTGTGAATTTTATGTTTTGCAGGAGCAAGTCATGCTTATAAGGATTTAGGACAGTGTTTGGAGATAAATTAAAGTAAGGAAAGCCCCTTAAAGTTGAGTACGTGTGAAAGAAGAGAGAAAAGAAGAGATAAACAGCTGATCCACTGTAGCATGGGCTAAGTGCGGCCTTAGCGTGGCCACGCTAGAGTAGAAGAATTGGTGCAGTGTTAAAGTCGATTAGCACGACCCAAGCGCAGCCACGAGCATAGCTACGCTAGTCCAAGAAGCAACGACATTGTAGAATGCTATATGTGTGACCCTTGTGCGGTTCGAGCGCGGCCGCGCTAGTCACTCTGAAATGCAGAATTTTAGGGGTAAACTTAGAAGTTTGGGGGTAATTCCACTTAACATATAAGAGTTCCAACTCTCCCAAAAAGAGGATATCAAGGTTTTTATAGTTTTATTGAAGGCAAGAAGAGCCAAGAGGCAAGGAGGATAATTCGGCAACGAGTTCTACCTTTATTCCTTTTGTTTTTATCATTCATGATGAATTTTTCTGTTGTTATTATGAACACAATTATGAGTAGCTAATTATTTAGTCTAGGGTTTTGATAGAACCTGTTGAGGGATGAACTTCTTGTTGTGTAATATAGTTTCGCCAGTTTAATCTCTTTTTATTCAACTACATTCTTGTTGTAGTTAATTGATAGGATCCTCAATTAGCTGTGCCTATTTACTATGTATTACTCAGGAGAGAGTGCATATTTAGGTAGTTGTTGAACAACACCACTCCCAAAGTATATGAGGAATCAATAACCAAGGGTTTAAAGGTGGGATTAGGGATAAAGAAACCTTGGGTGCGATCTAAGTGAGATGTAATAAAAGCCAGCTAGTGTAACTCGGGAGAGTGCGTCTAGTAAATTGTCATAATTACTCGGGAGAGAGTTACGGTAGTGAGAGTGATCATGATCGATAGAGATGATTAGGCAAATCTATATGAAACATAATAGGATGGGATTCCATCAATAGGGAAAATCACAGCCTTAGATCCTCCTTTTATTTGTTTACAACTCGGTCATAGTTAGCTTTTAATTTACTTAATTTTATTCAGTTATAGTTAGTAGAAATATCACCAAGTGTTATTCAAAATATCTGGGAAGTTGATTACGGAGAATTCAGTGAGTCTGACAAAGGTAATTGGTAGGTTAATTCCCTGTGGGA
Organism: Nicotiana tabacum; assembly: GCF_000715075.1. Classification (NCBI taxonomy): domain Eukaryota; kingdom Viridiplantae; phylum Streptophyta; class Magnoliopsida; order Solanales; family Solanaceae; genus Nicotiana; species Nicotiana tabacum. The sequence continues at coordinate 116,814,550 of NC_134095.1, read as the reverse complement.
TTCGACTCTATGCTAAATACCCGGATTATATTTGCAACGTTCGCTTTGTCCTTTTTATAAGGCATAGTTGGGCGTGATCAAATTTTGGCGACGTTGCCGAGGAATTAATGGTGTTATCAATTACAGCTGATAGACATACAAAAAATTCTTAGTGTAGTCAGTTTTCTTTATTTTCAATCAATACATTGAAATTTTAATGTTTGTTAACTTGGTTGTACATGTGCATGCCTAGAAACTCATCGAGAACTGGTGAAGTGTTTGAAGCATTATCAGATCCTGAGAAAGTTTTCAAGGCCTTGAATCGGGCCTACCGGAAAAACAAACAACAACAATCAATTGAACAACCTGAACCAGACATGGCAGAGTAGGTAAATAATAGAAACAACAATGGGGATAACGTGGCAGACCTGACTGTGCAGGTAGCGGAGCTTCTTGTTCCAGAAGCTCCTCTATATGACTGGGCGCAACCCACATAAGAGAATTTGGCCACAGAGATATTAGTCCCGCCGATACATGCTGAATCTTTTCAAATCACAAACAACATGCTGTACTTGTTGCAAAACAAGGGACTATTTTCGGGGTCATATATTAAAGATCCTCAACAACAATTGAAGAATTTCCTGTCAATCTGCAAAACTCAAAGGCAGCCCAACACAACTCAGGAAGCAATAAAGTTGTTGTTGTTTCCATACTCAGTGATAGAAGCTGCCCAGACTTGGCTAAATTCACTCCGTATTAATTCCATCACGACTTGGGAGGAATTAACCAAGCAATTTGTGAATAAGTTTCATCCACCCAACAAGACTGCTCAGCAAATTGATGAAATTTTGAGCTTCAGACAGAAACTAATGGAAACATTTCAAGAAACATGGGAACGATTCAAAGGGATGTTGGTTATATGTTCGCACCACGGTATTACAGAGCAAATGTTGGGGCAGTGATTTTACATGGGTTTGACAAATAGTGTGAAGGCTAATGTTGATACTTCACGTGGTAGAGCATTCTTGATCAAATCATGGAGAGAAAGCAAGATCCTACTTGACAAGATGGCACAAAATTTGGAGTGGACAACCAGAAATGCACCTATCACTCCAGTAGTTCACTCATTGGCCTTAGATCCAGCCAACACTCTTGCTGAAAATATGCCACCTTAATGACACAAATGAGCATACTCACGAAAAAGGTGGAAAAGTCAGGGCAAAAGCAGCAGGTGCACATTGTAGATACAACCAATGGGGGCTTATGCATATCTTGTATTAGTTAGACAATTGGTAGCCAGTGGAATGCAGAAAGTGTCATAATCATTACCCTAAGGATATGAAATATGTGTCTAATTATGGAGGCCAAAGATAGGGTGGACAGAATTGGGGCCAACAGAATCAGCCATACAGGCTAGTCCAGCCATAACACAACAATGGAAATATAGGAGCTAAGCGAACTCACAATAATGTGGAGCCCTACCAAAGGCCACAGGGGTACAACAACCAAAATCAACAGCAGGGTTATCATCCTCCTCAGCAGGAACATGGTAGGAGACAGGAAGATGTGTTTGCTAGACTCGAGGCAATGATGCATCAGGTTATTGGGTCAAATGCGAAAATGAGTGAAAGAGTAGATACACATGAGTCAGCCATAAAGAATATTGAAGTGCAAATGGGCCAGATCTCGATGTATTTGAATAATTGTCCTCATAGGACATTTCCTGCAGGCACTCAGGTAAATCCAAAAGATCAAGGCCCAAAGTAGCTGATGGCAGTAAGTCTACGTAATGGCAGAGACCTAGACTTGGAGCAAGAGAGGGCTCAAGAAAGCAGACAGGCTGAGACACTTGTACCAGTGTCCATTGAGCTAGATGATTCAGTAAAACCGATAGAGGGAACAGTACAGCCTGCCCAGGAAGAAACCAATACACAAGTTGAGGATGAGAAAAAAGCTGAGACAGCCCAGGAACTGGTAGTTTAGGTGGTGTCTGACAAAGAGAAGACCCAAATGACTGGGAAGAAGAGACCTTCAGCAGCATTCCCATAGAGGCTGGCCAAATATTAGAAAGATGAACAATACAAGAAATTCTTGCAGATGTTGAAACAAATTCAGGTAAATATTCCATTGATTGATGCTTCGAAGGAGATACCTGGTTATGCAAAAATGATAAAGGACTTGATGTCCCGAAAATTCAACTTCCAAGACTTGGCCATAGTGACTCTAACTTAGACTTGCAGTGTTGTGATGACTAGACCAGCTGCTGAAAAGTTGTTTGATCTATCGAGTTTCATAATTCCCTGCACCATTGGTAACTTTGCCTTTGCCAAGACACTATGTGATTTAGGGGCTAGCATAAATCTTATGTCGCTGGCGATCTAATAGAGGTTGGGGATTGGAAGAGCTAGACCTACGTCTGTATTATTGCAGCTGGCTGATAGAACTGTGAAAAGACCCTCAGGTAATTTAGATGACGTGTTGATATAGGTAGGGAAATTTGTGTTCCCTGCAGATTTTGTGATTCTGGATTGTAGAGTGGATGAATAAATTCCCATAATTTTAGGAAGGCTGTTCTTAGCCATAGGGCGAGCCCTCATTGATTGTGAAACTGGGGAGCTCAAGATGAGGTTGAACGATGAGGAGATAACATTCAACGTGCATAAATCTATGAGGCGACCAAGTGAATTCGCCAATTATTCTCTTATTGATGCCGTGGATATAATTGTGGAAGAGGATGATGAGAAATTGACTATTGAGGATCCTCTTGCTGCATGTCTTATGAATTTAGATGAGGTGAATTGGGAAGAATTGACAGAATGGGTGTTGGCTCTTGAGGGCAGAGGCTTTTGGGATAGATCACTTGAATTCGAGCCCTTGCACTTAGAAAAAAGAGAAACTCCTCCGGCCAAGCCATCCATAGAAGAACCACCAAAACTGGACTTGAAGCCACTGCCCGCCCATCTCAGGTATGTGTTCCTAGGACCTAACTCCACATTACCTGTTATTATCCCATCCTGTTTGTTAGATGAGCAGGTACAACAATTTTTGCAGGTACTCACGGAGTGCAAGACTGCTATTTGGTGGAAGGGGATCAGCCCAGCATATTGTATCCATAAAATTCTACTGGAAGAGGGGCACAAACCTTCCAGGGAGCACCAGAGAAGGCTGAACCCCAACATGAAGGAAATGGTGAAGAAGGAGATCATTAAGTGGTTAGATACGGGAATCATTTCCCCCATCTTTGACAGCAACTGGGTTAGCCCGGTGCAATGTGTTCCTAAGAAGGGTGGTATGACGGTGGTAAAAAATGATAACAACGAGCTGATCTCTACAAGAATCATCACAGGTTGGAGAATTTGTATGGACTATAGGAAATTGAATTTGGCCACCCGGAAAGACCATTTCCCACTTCCCCTCATGGATCAGTTGCTTGACAGACTAGAAGGGAGGTCCCACTTCTGTTTTCTAGATGGGTACTCAAGGTATAACCAAATCTCTATTGCACCAGAGGACAGAGAGAAGACCTCATTCACATGTCCATATGGGATTTATGCCTTCCGGAGGATGCCTTTTGGCCTATGCAATGCACCCACCACATTCCAAAGGTGCATGATGGCCATATTCACTGACATGGTTGAAGACATAATGAAGCTGTTCATAGAAGATTTCATAGTGGTAGGAAACTCATTCAATGAGTGCCTTACAAACCTGACCCGAGTGTTGAAAAGGTGTATGGTGACTAACCTTTTACTTAATTGGGAAAAGTGCCATTTCAGGGTACAAGAGGGTATAGTCTTGGGACACCTGGTATCAAGCAAGGGAATCGAGGTGGATCATACTAAAGTTGATGTGATAGCAAAGCTGCCACCCCCACATCAGTCAAGGCAATCAGGAGCTTCCTCAGGCATGCCGGTTTATACCGGAGATTCATCAAAGACTTCTCAAAAATTGCCAACCCTCTCTGTAAGTTGTTAGAAAAGGATCACCCTTTCATGTTTTTTGATGATTCCAGGTTAGCATTCGAGGAGTTGAAAAAGAGACTAGTCACAGCAACCATCATTGTTGCCCCCGACTGGAAGCAACCATTCAAACTCATGTGTGATGCCAGTGACTATGTAGTGGGGGCAGTGCTAGGACAGCAAAAAGACAAGATAATGCACCCAATTTACTATGCTAGTAGAATGTTGAGTGGAGCCCAGCTGAACTACACTATGACTGAAAAGGAGATGCTGGCTGTGGTGTTCGCATTCGACAAGTTTGGATCATACCTGATTGGCTCTAAGGTAATTGTATATACTGATCATGCTGCTCTTAGGTACTTGATTGAAAAGAATGAGTCCAAATCGCGGCTGATTTGTTAGGTGCTGCTACTGCAAGAGTTTGACCTGGAGATTCGTGACCGTAAGGGCACAAAATACTAGGTCGCTGATCATCTATCGCGACTTAAAGGAGATGAAAACTCAACTGAGACAGAGGATATTCTGGAAACCTTTCCAGACAAGCAGCTACTCACCACGAGCCTTGAGGAAGTGTCATGGTATGCAGATATTGCAAATTACCTTGCAAGCGGTATAGTTCGCTATGACCTTTCCTATGTGCAAAATAAAAGGTTTTACCATAACTGTCGCATGTATTATTGGGATGAACCTTATTTATTTATTAATTTTGTTGACAATATGGCATATGGTAGACATTTTGGAGGAGTTAGGATGGTAGCAAAAGTTCTAGAAGCTGGGTTCTACTGGCCAACCGTGTTTAAGGATGCACATCAATGGGTGAAGGGTTGTGATGAATGTCAGTGAACCGGGAACATATCCCATCGCCATGAGATGCCTATGAACCCAATTCAAGAAGTTGAGTGTTCGATGTATGGGGGATAAACTTCATGGGTCCCTTCGCCAGCTCCTTTAGCAATAAGTATATACTTGTTGCTGTAGATTACGAGTCCAAATGGGTGGAAGCTGCAACACTCCCCACCAATGATGCAAGGGTGGTGGTGGGGTTTTTGAAGAAGAATATATTCACCCGTTTCGATACCCCGAGAGCTATTATCAGTGACGGAGCACTCACTTCTACAATCTAGCCTTCGAGAAATTACTAGCAAAGTATGATGTGCTCCATAAGGTGGCAACCCCATATCATCCTCAGACTAGTGGACAGGTCAAAGTGTTGAATATGGAAATAAAGAGTGTGCTGACCAAGACTATGAACGCCACAAGAACTGATAGGGCGAAAAAGCTAGATGATGCACTCTGGGCCTACAAAACCGCTTTCAAAACACAAATTGGTATTTCACCATACAAGTTGGTGTTTGGGAAGGCCTGTCACTTGCTAGTGGAACTAGAATATAGAGCTTGGTGGGCAATAAAATAACTAAATCTGGACATTGAGGTTGTGGGAACAAATAGAGTAACAGAATTGCATGAGCTAGACGAGTTCTGATTTCTTGCTTTCGAGAGCACTGGGTTATAGAAGGAGAGAATGAAGAGGTTGCACGACAAGAACATTGTTGAGCGAAATTTCAATCCCGGAGACATGGTGTTGCTTTATTACTCAAGATAAAGTCTATTTCTGTGTAAACTCAAGTCACAATGGTTTGGACCATTTCAGGTGGTCGAAGTTCTCCCTTCGGGTGCCATTGAGATTGCCTCATAGAAAGATTCCCACACATTTAGAGTCAATGGGCAAAGATTGAAATCATATGTGGGAATGGATGAAACCAAGGAAATGTCAGTGATCCATATGACTAAACCTTAGAGGTTGAGTGAGCCTTAAATGCGCTCATCTGCGTCGTGCCACGACGTTAAATCAGGTGCTTCATGGGAGGCAACCCATTGACTTGTTGTAAATGTCGTGCCACAACATTAACTAAGGTGCTAGTTGTGAGGTAACCCAATGCGTAGTGATTTTAGTATAGTTAGTATTTGTTATTTTTAATTTTGGTAAGTACTAACCAGTGCAGGTGAGCTTGGGCGAGTGATAAGTCCATTAGACACTGAAGGAATATGTAAAAAATTGAAAAATCTCGAGGCCCAGGAGCGTGGGTGCACTCAGACCGCGCTAGTGGCCGTGCATATGGCAAAGTATTTGTCTTCAGATGTCCGCCCAGGAGCGCGGTCTCACTCAAACAGTGCATATGGCAAAGTGTTCTATTTCACTAGCGCGGCCATGCTCGGACTGCACTTGGACCGCGCTAGTTCCGTTCCTCCGTCCACTTTGTATAAGTTAACATTTTTTTAATTTTCTTATGTTGTTATTAAATTGTCTTAATATTTTTTTACCCCAACCCTAACTCTTCCCCTCTTCTCCTGTCACTCCTCCCCCACGACTAAGAATCCCCCTACAACTAAAAAAAATCTTCCCCTCCCTCTCCACTCAAACACGCCCCTTTCTCCATTCCCAAATAATCCCAGTCCTAATTCCCCCAAGGTTCAATGCCAATCCCATCCCCACTACTCTTCTTTACTTCTCACAATCTCCCCCCACTTCAGGTAAGGTTTTCTTTTTGCCACTTTTTGTTGGGGTTTCTTTTGAATCCTTGATTATGTAGTAGTTTTTCTTCTCTTTTATTAGAAGTAATTTGTAGTGTATACGTAGTGCTTGTGGTGGTGTTATTTATGGAGTTGTATCTCTTACCTTAGTTGGGTGAATTTGGGGAAATTGTGGTGGTAATTGGGTTACAACATGATTAATTGGGGGTTCTGCTAAATGATGCCCACAAAGTGTTTGTTTAAATGCCACAATGAGTGTCAATGGTAATTGTGACCAATTGTGCGGGTGAAGTCTGAGTAACCGCAGCTGAGTCGCACCTTTTGTGTTGTGCTAATGCTATTCTTCTTCCATGTAATATGGCACACTCCAGGAAATGCTGAACCACCGGTGCTTCATCCAATGGTCAAGCTGGATCATCCAGAGCTCGCGCTTCAGCTCCTGCTCGTTCTTTTGATAGTAACAGGTTCGTCTCCGCCGCGGCTTAGGACTATTTTGCTGATAAGGCCTCCAAGAAACCAATACTGGAGAGGGTCATGGATATAGGGTCGTTCCACAATGGCATCCCCAACTTGTATAATGAGTTGGTCAGTCGTAGGCTAGAAATTTTCTTTGAGGAGCCAGACGATGGGAATTTGATGGTTGTGCACGCATTCTATGCCAACGTAAAAGAACATGTGAATTGTGTAGTAACAGTGTGCAAGAAGGCTATGGATGCCTCTGTTGAGGCTATTCGGAGGATATACCGGATGCCCGCACATGTGGAGGAGTTGGACGACTATTATGAACTGTATGGTAGAAGATACACCCAGTGGCAGAGGTTCTTTGAAACCATATGTGTACCCGACAAGGAAATTGTGTGGATGAAATATGGGAAGAAGTTCCATTGAGCGGCGCTCACCTTTGAAGGGAAGAGGTATGATTTCTTCCCTTCCCTAGTCACTAGGCTTTGTCGGCTAGCTCGGGTGCTGAAAAATATAAATGTGGATGGAAAAGTGTCGAGAGAGGAAACGTTTCGAGCTGATAAGGTGACTACTGAGAAGGAGCCTGTGGCACCTGGTGGTGATGATAGTGCTGACTCTAATGAATCTGAGGAGAGAGAGGATGAGTAGGAGGAAGTAAGAGCCGAGTCGCTCGCCCATGAGCAAGTTGTAGAGGTTGTAGGACCATTTAGGGTTGGTCGGGTTACCTTGTTAGCAGCCTTCGAACAGGAGGTGGCAGGGTTGCGTACCTCGGTCACTGTCTTAGGTACGCATGTTGATGCGGTGGCCACCTAGTAGGTTAAATCTGAGAAGAAAATAGTGGGCTGGCTGCGAGCTCTGGGTCGTGCATGTTATCTGGACCCAGGGACAGTCTCTGATTAAGATTGATCCATCGGGGAAGTTCCTTTACCTCACAGTTCTTTATTTTGTATGCCATGAGGGCATGTCTTCTTTTTAAGTGTGGGGTGGGGGATACTTTGGTGTATGTGTATGTATGTAAGAACATGATTGTTTTATGTTTTCTTTTGTTTTTTGTGGCTTTGAGTAGCAGTCAAATTATGTGAGTCGACTTGTCCCGATGACAAATCTCATTTGGCGGGGTTCTTGAGGGTCTAAGTCGACCTTTAAGGGAAAAAAACCAGAAATATGTTGGACTCTTCCTGATGACGGATCTTCTAGACAGTTTCTTGAGGGAAGTAAGCCTAAAGAAAGTACCAAAAAAGATTTTCTGTTTTAGGTAGTATAGTAACTACCCCTTGGTTTTTCTTTGGGCCATGGTTCTTTTCCAAGGGTTTTGCTTGAACTGGATGTAGTTAGTTTTTGTTTATGTTGTTTTTAGTTTTTATTTGGTACTTATGGGCTATGATCTGAGATAGGAAGAGAATCCCTTAGCGTTGATACACCCGAACACAGTAGACACTAGAGTGTGGCGCGTAATCTCAGTTGTTGAGTTTTGTTAGAGTTCCTTAAATTGTATGTTTGTAACTGACTTGAGTACTCAAATGAGAGTGTTTTGATAAGTCAATCTGGAGTGAGTCATGTGTCATGTGTGTGAGAGTTGTATTGTATTCTATGCTCTGCATTTAATTCCTAGAACTTGCCCTGTATGTTTGCAAAGCAAAATAGTAGCTTTATTCAGTCTTAGAAGTGATATAAGCATTACTTTCTTAATCCAGATATATAAAGTAGACCCACCTAAATGTGATACATCATAGTTAATCCTGTTGAGCCTATAAGCCTGTTTCTTTGGCAACCAGATTGCAAACCTTACCCAATTGTTTGAACGACCTATCTGTTTAAACCCCTTTACCTCCTACGAGCACTTGAATGGTTATGAAATATGCAAAAGTTAAAGTGTGTGGTGGTGATTTGGTTTTCGAGTGAAACTAATGACATAGAGAAAAAAAAGGTGCAGTGTTTTTGAGAAATGAAAGAATAAGCGCAACTTAAAAAAAGAAAAAAAAGAGAAAAGAAAATAAGTAAATGTAGTACTTGATAAGTGGCGACTTGATACAATTGCACCTAAAGGAGTTTGGGGTATTATAAATAGAAGTGTGGTGGAATGTCTGGTCTAACATAACTATGGTTCTGAATGCGAAAGTGATTGTATTAAAAGTGCTTAGGGAGGTTAGTCACTATATCCAAATATATCCTACCCGTCCCTTAGCCTACATTACAACCAAATGAAGTCCTAATTGATCTTAGACTGAATGAGCTCGATTAGTAGAGTAGTACACTACGGGCAAGCCTATGGTACATTTTGTGGCATATGAATGTTCTTTCTAAGAGTGGATGAATTTTGTCTATCTGAGTTCCTAATTGTTTTTAATATTATTACTTGTGGAACTACTCTCTTATGTGATGTGAGGGCATTTGATTCACGAAGAAAAGGTAAGTCTTGACCTCTATATAGAGTAATTTGATTAAGTATGAATATTGCACGGCAAGTGAGAGTCGTCTCTTGAGGCAAAGATGTTACACTACTAGATGCAACTTTGGTGATATGTTCTTGGTGTAATATGTTAGGGAAAAGCTTAGTGAAGGAACCTTTGTAGAGTAGGGTGGATTGCTCGGGGACTAGTAATGATTTAAGTGTGAGGTGTTAATAATAGGCTAGATTCATGTAGTTTGACGACTATTTATGCCCCAAATTGACTGTGCTTCACTATTATAGGAAGGTTAAATGATGATAGAATGGCTCTAATTATGAATTTTATGTTTTGCAGGAGCAAGTCGTGCTTATGAGGACTTAGGATAGTGTTTGGAGCCAAATTAAAGCGAGGAAAGCCCTTCAGAGTTGAGTATATGTGAAAGAAAAGAGAAAAGAAGAGATAAACAACTGATCCACTCTAGCGTGGGCCAAGCGTGGCCTTAGCGCGACCACGCGATAGAAGAAGAACTGGGGCAGTGTTGAAGTCGATTAGCGTGGCCCAAGTGCATTCACAAGCGCGGCCGTACTAGTCCAGGAAGTAGCGACAGTGTAGAATGCAGTATGCGCGGCCCATGCGTTGTTCGAGCGTGACCGCATTAGTCACTCCGAAATACAAAAATTTTAGGGATAAACTTGGAAGTTTGGGGGTAATTCCACTTAACCTATAAGAGGTCCAGCTTGCCCAAAAAGAGGATATCAACGTTTTTATAGTTTTGTTGAAGGCAAGAAGAGGTAAGAGGCAAGGAGGATAATTCAGCAATGAGTTCTACCTTTATTCCTTTTATTTTTATCATTCATGATGAATTTTGCTGTTGTAATTATGAACACAATTATGAGTAGATAACTATTTAGTCTAGGGTTTTGATGGAACCTGTTGAGGGATGAACTTCTTGTTGTGTAATATAGTTTGCCCAGTTTAATTTCTATTTGTTCAACTATGTTCTTGTTGTAGTTAATTGATAGTATCCTTAATTAGATGTGCCTATTTACTATGTTTACTTGGAAGAGAGTGCATATTTAGGTAGTTGTTGAACAACACCACTCAAAAAGTATATGAGGAATCAATAACCGAGGGTTTAAAGGTGGGATTAGGGATAATAAAACCTTGGGTGCGACCTAAGTGATCTGTAATAAAAGCCAGCTAGCATAACTCAGGAGAGTGTGTCTAGTAAATTGTCGTAATTACTCGGGAGAGAGTTATGGTAGTAAGAGTGCTCATGATCGATAAAGATGAGTAGGAAAATCTATAAAAAATATAATAGGAAGGGATTTCATCAATAGGGGAAATCAGAACCTTAGATCCTTCTCTTATTTGTTTACAACTCAGTCATAGTTAGCTTTTAGTTTACTTGATTTTATTCAGTTATAGTTAGTAGAAATATCGCCAAGTGTTATTGAAAATATATGGGAAGTTGATTACGGAGAATTCAGTGAGTCTGACAAAGGTAATTGTTAGGTTAATTCCCAGTGGGATTCGACTCTGGGCTAAATACCCGGATTATATTTGCAACGACCACTTTGTCCTTTTTATAAGGCATAGTCGGGCGTGATCAGGGTGTCTCGTTAAATAGCACATGAACACTTTCTTTCACACATAGTGTCCTTTTGTTATAGGTTTTGTAGACTTTGCCTTGAGAGGAATATCCCAGAAAGATTCTTTCATCTCTTTTTGCATCAAACTTCCCAAGCTAGTCCTTCCTGTTATTGAGAACATAGCAATTGCATCCAAAGATTCTCAGATAAGTTATCTTTGGTTTTCTTACATTGAGCAGCTCATAAAGGGGTTTTGTTTAGGAGGGACCTGATCATACACTTGTTCACCAAGTAGCAAGCAGTGTTTACTGCTTCTATCAGAGATTTTTGGCGATTCCATTGTCATTGAGAATTGTCCAAGCCATGTCTTCCAGAGTTCAGTTCTTTCTTTCACAAACACCGTTTTGCTATGGAATCCTTGGTACTGAGAAGTTGTGAGTGATTCCATTTTCATTACAAAGCTCATCAAATTTGGCGTTGTCAAATTCTGTCTCGTGGTCATATCTGATGCATGCTACCTTCAATTTCATATTCACGTGGATCTTCTCGACAAAGACAAAAATACCTCGGAAGTTTCACCCTGTGTTCTAAGAACCAGTGACCAGGTGAATCTTGAATTTGGCAGACCACGAACCAGGTCCTTCTAAACCAATTTATTCAGAGGTGAGAAGCTTGCATGCCCCAATCTTCTATGTCAAAGTTTTGCATTATTAACAACTGCCATCAAGCAGCTCATACCACCATCTTGTAGAGTGTTACACCCTGTACATTTAACAACCTCGATACCGTTATATATATATATTTTGATATGGTGTTTATTTTGAGTGGAATATTTATTGAAGAAAAAAAATGTGTGCATTGGAATTACTTGAGTGTTTTGATTTTAATTTATGAATTTTTTTTAGTTAAAGTTCAATTTGAGCACTATATTTAACTAAATTAAAATATCTCTTTATTCAAAAAAAAAGACAATAATGTGTAGAATCTGGGGCCATAATATTCATATTATGGTAGTTGAGGATAGTGTATATAGATCAATCATATAAAGAACCAATTAAAGGGGTGGAAACAAATATTATAGAAGTATCTGCAACTAGTTGATTATCCTTACAAGCACTGAAGCTGACGGCCCTTCCACCACTCGTGCTCTTATTAGCGCCGGATCGGAGTCTGTTATCAACCCATCCATTCTTGTTAAGAGTCAAATAACTGATATAGACGGTGCCTCTGAATAATGCTACTAATTATCAGAATAGTGCTAAATATTTGTTTCATCTGAGCTTTGTAATTTTTGGACAATGCATACCATTAATTTCTCTCATTTTTATTGTTAAACTAGAGGAAGATTATAGTTTAAACTTTAATCTCATTCCCAAGAAAAAGGTAGTAAAACACATAATAAATCGTAGCTAAAAGTATGAGAAAAGGTATGCTTATGTGATAAGACAATCACAGACAGAAACATGGAATCTGGAGCCATTGACTGGACAGACTATTTCCAGGTATGTTAAGGCTATCCCTTTTTTCTTTTGGCATGATCTATACGACATAAACGAAATGTGCAAATGCATAATTTCCATACATGACTCTATTCATAGAAATATTATATATGTTTATGTTCGTGATTCCCCATGTGTTATATTATTCTATCATCTGTTCATGGGTCTCAGAAAATACGTAAGTTGATAAAGTTTATTTCATTATATTAATCAAAGGCATAATGGTCTTATGACGTTCCGAAATTTTTTACTAATGTACTTCTCATGCATTTCATTCATTTACATTGATGCATGAACATATGGTATTATATGCGCATATATATGTATATGGGATATGGGAAAAGGTTACGATGTTATATACGCACCACCACCTGATCAGTTGGTATACGTTGATGATTTGCAAACAGTGGCCGAGATGATATGATGGGAAGTCCTCAGAGGCGTGATGATGTTATGGTATTATATACGCGTATATATAAGTATATATATATATATATATGTATATGGGATATGGGAAAGGTTATGGCGTTATATACGCACCACCATCTGATCAGTTGGTATACAATGATGATTTTGCCCATCGTGACTGAGATGATATGATGGGATACCCTCAGAGGCTTGATGTTGTTATGACCACATGTACCTATGCACGGCATGACATTCATACGTATATGTATGATATAGCGTGAAGCAATCTTGTACTAAACAAAACGACTTTCTTTTTTCATAACAAAAATGAAAGATAAGTGGGATGAAGATTTGAAGAACTCTAGTGATTTTAAATGGTATTCTAAAATTGGTCACTGCATAAGTGATTATACTGATTTGACGTGCAAGGTAAAACCGATCAAAATCCCTGCTTTTGGTAGCATGACAGCAAGCCAATTGAATCCGCCTGGAGCGAGCTAGGAACTGGGTTATAGTGATACTATATAAAGGTGATGGAGAAAATTTGTCATTGTTACACAAAGCCAAGAGAGAAAATATTATTACAGGAAAATTATTTTTTGTTCTTCTACCATTGAATTAAGATATTTGAGAAAAATGGTTCAGTGATACAATGTTGTCCACTTATAATTGTACATTAGGAGTTGTGTCCATCTTGGCCCATGATAGTTTCAAAGAAAAAAAAAGAGATATAGAGTGGTTCGCTCGGGCCACTGCGGCACCGAGTGCCAGCCATGCCTCCCTAGGTTCGGGGCGTGACATAGAGATTCAAAGTCAGCAACATAGATGTTCTTGTATCTTTTGGCTACTAAGACCACTTCGCCAGTTACCAGATTGGTAACTGTGCACACTTTTGATACAAACTCTACTTTGTTCCCTTTATCACAAATTTGAGAAACACTCAAGAGACTCTACTTCAGGCCATCCACATAGTACACGTTCTCAATTGAGTGTGAAAGAGCCTTTCCAACTTTTCCAACACCGAGAATGTACACTTTTTTTTTTATTTCCAAATGATACATTCCCTCCCTGCAGGGCTTTCAGTGAGAGAAGATTCATGGTGTTTCTAGTCATGTGTTACTGTCTATGATCCATTGCAGTCCGCTTCCTCTCACTGTTCCTTGCACATGTGAATTATGGGTTAGATTTAGGAACCCAAACTAGTTTGGGTCCCTTGTAATGAGAAAAGGGATGAATAAGAGCTTTTCTAGTCCATGCAGGCAATATTCGTTTATTGCGAGTGGTACCTGGTCCCTCTTTAGTAGTCATTTTTTTAGTAAACAATTTGTTTTTTTGGACAGATTGAACCCTGGCCTGGTAATTTTCTTTGAAGTGCCCATTGTTCCCACAATGGGTACAAAGCCAGTTATTAGGAACTGTGACATACTTATTGTGATGGTTGTAAGGAATTTTCTCCTTTTGAAACCCGATTCCCTGCCTGTTTCCACTATTGTTGAAGTACATGGCAGTGACAACATCTGAGCACCAGGTCCACTTGAGAGATTTCTCAAGATCAGTTTTTACTTTCTTCAGTTCAGCTTGAAGCTGCCTATTTTTCTCGAGTTCACCACATAGACTAGTTTTAACATCATTTAATTCCTTTTCAAGCTTGATGTGTGACTCACTAGCTGCTTCTTTCCCTTTCTCAATACTTGCAGGCCTAAGTTCTGATTTGAGTCACTCAAAAGTTTCCTCTAGGTCAGTGATTATCACCAAAAAGTCATCCCTCTCTTGCTCAGTAGCTGCAATTCTCTTCTAGAGTGTACTTTTCATTGCTAAAGCCTTCTATGGTTTATTTCAAATCAACAACCACTACCATCAAGTCATCTCTCTCATTTTCTACACTATTTTTTTTTCATTCAAAGCTTCCTTTTCTTTTTCAAGATTAGCTATGGTCTCATCTAGATCAACTACACAGACCACCAGATCATCCAAATCATCTCTAGATTGTTCAGCATTTCCTAGCTTCATTATCAAGATATCCTTATCATTAATAATGCTATAATATGCATCAATTAGAACATTTGCTAATGACATTAATTTATTAGAAGAGTAAGACTTCAGATTTCTCTGAACATCCCTGAAATTTATCTCATCATTTCGTCCTCTTCATCATCATCATACTGAGCCATCAGCGCAAACAATGAGTCATATTTCATTGCTTCAGTTTCCACTGCCATCATGAAGCTATTTACTGCATCTGGTTCTCCTTATGATTCACTAGAGGAGTCTCCCTAAAAGCAAGAGCTTTCTTCATAATATTGTCAACCACACTTTTTTGACTGAATCGTTTGTTAGGAACCGGGTTCCTTTTTGCTGCTTTGTGAGAGTTTTATTTGTATTGCTCCTGTTTCAGAAGTGAGAAGTCTTTGATGAAATGCCCTAGCTTTCCGCACTTGTGACAGAGATCATTGTTCCTTGCCTTACTTGAACTGCCCCTTTTTGGTATACCACCATTTATTCGAGCCATCTTTTGAAACCTTTTAGTAAGATAGGCCATATCGCTATCTTCTTCACTTGATTCACTATTTTCAGCCTTGAGCACCAGGTTCTTCTCCTTCTTTGGCTCTCTCCTTTCAATGTCTTTATTTCTTTTCATCTCGTATGTCTTTAGAATTCCAATCAGCTCATCCATGGTTAGAGTTTGTAAATCTTTAGCTTCAGTGATGGGATTCACCTTACTCTCCCAAGAGCCAGGTAGAACACTGAGAATCTTCCTTACAAGCTTATTTCTGGGAATAACATCTTTAAGTGAATGAAGCTCATTTATGATGGATACGAATCTAGTGTGTATATCTTGTATAGACTCATCATACTTCATCCTATAAAGCTCATACTTAGTGGTGAGCATGTCAATCTTGGACTGTTTAACCTGAGTAGTTCCTTCATGTGCGGTTTGCAATGCTTCCCATATTTCTTTAGATGAATCACAAGCTAAGATTCTGTTGTACTCATTAGGTCCTATACCACATGCCAAGATTTCCTTGGCACGATAGTTCTTTTCTACAGATTTTCTTTCAATATCACTGTACTCTTTTCTGTTTTTCGGCACCATTGGTCCAGTTTCTCCAAGGTTCTTCATAGGAACATGTGGACCATCACAAATGACATCCCACAGCTCTGAGTCTTCTGACATTATAAAATCATGCATAAAAGTCTTCCACCAGCCGTAATATTAACCATTGAATCTAGGAGGTCTGTAGGTTGATTGTGTTTCCTAAAAGTTATGCGGAGCAGCCATTGAGATCCTTTCTAGGTGTTAACCTTTTAGAAAGAACCTGCTATGATACCAATTGTTAGTTTATATGAATCCACCAAACTACAGAGTAACTGGTCCTCTATGCGTTTCCACTAAGAATACTAATTAAAATAGTAAGTTAATGAGACGGGATTTTTACGTGGAAAAATCCCAACTCAAGGGGACAAAAACCACGATCTACACTTGTAGGATTTCAAGTTCACTAACTTATAAATACACTATTACAAACCACTTTATAATGACGCTATTACAAAGACTTCAACTCAACTAACTTGTGATACACTTATCACAAGCCACTTTATCACTTATTAGTTACAAAGACTTTAACTTATGACTAACTCTATTCACAACACAAACTCAGAAGGTTTATGATTTTGAGATTCCTAAAACAAAGCTTCTAAGAAAGCAAGATAATAGTTACAATGAAGAACAAACAACAAGATTACAACTCAACTACGGATACACATAGACTCATTGTGGAACTGATCCTTAGTGGAGTTGTCTTCTTGTTCTTAACATACTTGTGACTTCAATGCTGGATCAGATCTTTAATGCTTGAGAGAATATCACCTAATGCTCAAGTGAATATCTTGTTCCTTGCACCATGTTGTTATACTACCCAAGACATCCCAAGGATGATGTCAATTCTTGGTTGTTACACGCCTCTTCCCAATGGGAAGTGACTGCTGCACTGTCTGTTGCACTGTCGCATGTATAGTTATAAGCAGTTACTTTCTGTAGTTGTTTTCCAGCTGTATAGTTGACTTGTACTTCTATCAGAGAACACCAAGGGATCAGGTCCCTGTCTTGTTCCTCTATTCTCTTTATTTATAGAAGTTCACAGTAGCTGTAGTTCAGGCTGGAATTCGTTCATTTGCAATGTGTACCAAGTATGTTAGATTCCCTATCTTGTCCTTGACAGTAAGTTTGTTGGATCATCAAAACATAAGGCAGAGACATTGAAAAACCATCAGAAACAAACATAATTGAACTAGTAATTATAAAACTAAAGCAAACTCCATTGTTATTTATGATCTTCCTCCTTGAAAACATCCCAAAAGCTGCTCTACTCCTAGTCCCAAGGCAAAAAATATAGTAAGAAGTCATAAAAGTTTACTTCAGGATGAAGTGTGGCCACACAAAAGGAAATACAGTCAGCACTTGGACGATGTTCCTTTGATTTGCTATATTCTAGTGGCTGCACATTCAGCATTGCAGTTGTACATTCAACATTGGGGCTAAGGGTGACAAGTCGGCCGGTTAGGCCCGGGCCTGGCCCAGGCCCGCGAGCACATATGGGTAGTAGGCCTAAACGGGCCTACCCGTTTAAGCTCGGGACCAGGGGGTTTGAGGCCCATGTGGGCTGGTTCAAAGGAAGTACCCGTTAGGACCGGGACTGTTTGGGCCCGAGACTAGCTCTTAAGTAGGCCGGTTCAACCGGTCCTAACCGGTACCAAACAGGCCAAACGTTTATAATTTTTTTTAAAAAATTTCTCTTTTAAAATTCTTACCGTTAGCTATTAAAAAATAGCCATTATGGCTGCCAAAATAGTCGTTGGCTATTTATAAAATAGCCATTTAACCGCCCCTCCCCCCCAACTTTGTTTTAACCCCAAACTTTTTATAATTACACCTTTTTCCTATTTTCAACTATAAATACCCCCTCATTCTTTCATTTTTCTTCACCAAATTATCAATCTTTCTCAATTCTATCTCTAAATTTCTTCTAAAATTGGTTACTTTGTTGTTGCAACTTGTGTGAAAAATTGTGAATTTGGTGAATTGAAGTAAGTTTTCAACGATAATTAATTTCAATAAGTTGTTCGTCAATTCGGTAAACTCGTTCCAACTATTTAGTTTTAATATTATATTTTTGTTTGTTTTATTTAATTACTTTGTATAATTATAATTAAGATGGCATATTCCTTAAAAAATGTTTAGTAAAAATAAGGAAAAATTCAAGAGTGGTGAATCTAGGGGTCAATCTATTCCTCCTCTAATTCCCCAGCCTCCCCTACCCAAACCCCATACCCGCCCTCCACCTGCTCCTATTCTTGATAGTGATAATACTTTATTACAATTTACGGATAGTCAATATGTGCATAATGTTGGTTGTGGTGAACGTTTAGATGATGAATTTATGAACAACCTTTATGGTAATCCAACTATAGATGAAGAAGATGAGCAGGAAATAGATTTAGATGAAACGCAACCGGATGATGATACACCCACTAGTCATGTTGCTCAAGTTAACCCAACTAATCCAAATGATGCCATGGATGACCCCCGGTTACTATCCCTATTTTTTCTAGACAACCTTCTAAACGGGCTGAAACGTCTCTTGTTTGGCCATTTTTTATTCAAATAAGAGAAAAAATAAAGCTAAGTGTAAAACTTGTGGCAAAGAGTTAGATTTTAATTATGTTGATGGAGGGACGGAAAGTTTGAGGAGACACATAATGATACACTCTCAAGATAAAGTTAAATATAATCAAATGAAAGCTGTGGCCGGGGGGACAAGTCTACCTAGTCAGCCTGACCCTAGTACCGGATCAAATCAATTTCAATCGGGAATTAACACTGTTACCGATGGTATTTTATATTATGACCCAAGAAAAGATAGGGAAGAATTGGCAAAAATAGTTATTGTTATGTGCTTACCCTATAGTTTTCCATCTAACCCCCACTTTGTACATTATGTTAGAAGCGTTTTTAATCCTACTTATAAAGGATGGCATCGCACAATCGTAAAGAGCGATATTTATAAATATAAACATGAATATGAACAATATTTGCGCTATTTATTTACTCATATTAATTTTTGTGTTGCTATTATTACTGATTTTGGTAGAAGTGGTAATGACTGCGATTATCTTATTGTTACAAGCCATTGATTGATGAGGAGTGGATAATGCAAAAGCGCATTGTAAGCACATGAATTTTATGTAATTAAAATTCATATTAATTTGGATAAATTCCTAAATTCAATAAATGTCAAACCCAAATTAAAATTAATTATTTAAGTCCACCATAGATTTAAATTAAAGTTATAACTTTATTTGAGCCAATTCATTAGTTGGACTCCAAAAGACAAGCCCATTTTACTAGCCCAAAGTCCAAATGGCTATTAGCCTGTCTTAAAGCCCGAGCTCATGCCACATGTCAAGTGACGTGACAATCCAAGCCAAAAGAATGAGTCAACAAAATCATGCCACGTATCAAGTGATGTGGAGATCCAAGCCAAGTAAATATGCCAATTAAGTCATGACATGTGTCAAGTGACGTGGTAATCCCAGCCAAAAAAGTGTGCCAATTAAATCATACCAAGTAATTAGATGGTATTGGTCAGTTCAAACGGACCAATCAAATTGTGGAGCCACACCACTCCCTACAACTATAAATAGAGGTCTTTATAAAGCTAGAAGATACCAGAATTAAGAACAAGAAGCAAGTAGAGAGCTCGTGGATCAAAGACTGCAGATTTCTCTACAAGCTACAAGTTCAAGCACTCAAGCACACAAGCTACAGGTTCAAGCTCAAGTTCAAATTCAAGAACGAAGCCAAATCAAATACCAAGGCGTTCAAGGTCAAATTACTTGTTTGTGAACAAACCCAGATTCAAGTCCAAGGAGGAGATTCAAGATCAAGATTTACAATCCCTTGAATCAAATCAAAGTCAAGCTCATTAAGATACTTTACATTCTTGAAGAATCAGAGGAATACCATAGAGATTGTAATACTTTCATTTATTGAAATCAAATACTACATTTGTTACTCAATTTTCCAGTCCGGATTATTTATTTTTCTCGACGTGAAAATGTTGTTGTTACAAATTTCTGGTACGCCCGGTGGGACAATCCCTACCTCTCATCTCTTCAAATTACTAAATTTCAAGAACATAGATATGGCTCCTAAGAAGATCAGCTTCAAACTCACTACTGCTAATGCTACAAATTCCAAGATTTCTTCTAATGTGGAAAACTTGCTAGATGCTACTATGGAAAGCGTAGGACATTTCACTAGGAACAAAACAAACTGGTTGGGACAAAAAGCATTTCAAATGCCGTTTGCATCAGTTCCTATCTTTGATTTTCAATCCTCAAAGGGGGAAAGATCATTTCCAACTGAATTGGAAGAAGGAGCGAACATTGCTGAAATTGTTGAAAAGACATTGGCTCTACTTAGCCCTTCTAGATCTAAGAAACTCATCACACAAGGCGATGATGATGTCTTGATCACTGGATCTGCTCCAAGCACTCCACGTGAGTTGTTCCACTCAAAGTATGGTGTAAGAGAAATTTCGTGCTCTGCTCCACCATCCATAACGGTTAACCAAGCAATGGTGACTAATACCTCAACTGTTGAAGAACAACTCACAAATTTAACAAAGGCAATTGAAGGGTTAACGAAGCATGTGCAAGATCAAGATAATCAAATTGTCAAGTTGACAGATAAAGTTGAAAGCATGATGGAGGGAGATTCAAGTCATGCACCTCGGAAGCTCTCAATGATACAAGATAAGGGAGACTCATCTGCAAGGCAGACAGCTGCTCCTAAAGAATTTTAGATTTCATCTGACGGGGTTATTCCTATTGACCAATTGAAAGACTTCATTATGGGAACCATCAAAGATAAGTACGATGTTGCTGCCAAGTCTTCTCTAGCATATGCAAAGCCATACACTGCAAGAATTGATGGTTTGAAAATGCCTGCAAGTTATCAACCCCCAAAGTTTCAACAATTTGATGGTAAAGGAAATCCGAAGCAACACATTGCACACTTCGTTGAAACTTGTAATAATGCTGGAACCTATGGAGATTATCTTGTCAATTAGTTTGTCCGTTCCTTAAAAGGAAATGGTTTTGATTGGTATACTAATCTTGAGGCTGGTTTCATAAATATCTGGGAGCAACTTGAACATGAATTTCTCAACCGTTTCTATAGCACAAGGTGAACCGTAAGCATGGTTGAACTGACAAACACACGTCAGTGGAAGGATGAACCAGTTGTTGATTTCCTCAATCGATGGAGGAATGCGAGCCTTAATTATAAAGACAGACTTAGTGAAGCTTCTGGAATAGAAATGTGTATCCAAGGAATGCATTAGGGACTTCGCTACATCCTGCAGGGTATCAAGCCTAAGTCTTTGAAGAATTTGCTACACGTGCTCTTGATATGGAGCTAAGTATGTCTTCAAGTGGAAATCAAGGGCCACCTGTTTATGAACCTTGCAAAGTGAAGGATAAACAAGAAATAAACAAAGGAGGCAAGTTTTTGCCGAAGTTTGAGAGCAAGGAATCAATGAATGTTAATGCCTCGCCATTAAAGGTCACTACAAAAGTGAGTAAGAAGCAAAGTGTGAAGACAACGTCCTTACAGGATAAAGTTGGCCGAAAGTTAACTCTGAAGGAAATGCAAGAGAAAGAATATCCATTCTTGGACTCCGATGTCCCATCAATTTTTGAAGAACTCCTTGAATTGAAACTCATTGAGTTAGCCGAAATGAAGCGGCCAGATGAAGCTGGAAATACTAATAATCCAAATTATTGCAAGTACCATCAGTTGATTGGACATTCTATTAAAAAATGCTTTGTCTTCAAGGAGAAAGTCATGGACTTGGCCGCTAAAGGAAAAATCTTGCTTGAGGATGAGAAAGACAGTTTGAATCATGTCTTTTACATTTTTGGTTCACTTGATCCCATTGTCCTTTGCAATTTTGTCGAAGTACATGAATGTGATAGCATCCAAAGGGCATCAACACAAAATATGATTAAATTTGGTGACTTTGAACCTATTGATGTGAGCAAACCATTGCTTCTCCCTATGGCATATAAACTAATAGTGGAGGAAACATCTCAAGAGAAAGGTGAATCACGTGATGATCAAACTGATGATGAAGGTTGGATTCTTGTGACTCAGTGGAGACGTTGCAAGACAAATTCACAAAGGTATTCAAATAAGCAGTTGACTAGGGAAAAATGGTGAAAAGACCCAAGACGAAAATGATAAAGAAGAACTAGAAGAAAGCAAAAATGACGGAGAATCATTATCAAAGGCTACGTCGTCCAGTAACATTGGAGGAATTCCTGCCAAGCTGGTTACACCTACGAGCTTCCTGTAAATATATCAAGGTCTCATGTTGTAAGATAGATGAAGAAAAGATAAAGGAGGATCCATCATTGCTGTCACCTCCCTTGCCTAAAAAACTCACTGGGAATTCTGAAGAAGTGGACGTTTGTGATACAAAAATCATATTTACTAATGATGATCTTTTGCTTGGTGAAACACACCATAATCGCCCCCTATTTTTGGTTTGCTTTGTGAGAGAACAAAGAATAAGTAGAATCTTGATCGATGATGGGTCTGGCGTCAATATTCTCCCAATTTGATCTATCAAAGAGCTTGGCATACCAATGGATGAACTATGTGAAAGCCATTTGATGATTCAAGGGTTCAATAAAGGGGGCAAAGAGTTATAAGGGCTATCAAATTGGAAATAAATATGGGAGATTTTCATTTGAGTGCATGGATGCACGTGATCAGTGCAAAAACCTCATATAATATATTGTTAGGAAGGCCATGGATACACGAGAACAAAGTGGTTTCATCCACCTACCACCAGTGCTTAAAATACTGCAAAGGTGGGGTTGAAAAGAAGATAGTTGCTAATGATAGCCCTTTACCGAGGCTAAATCATACTTTGCCGATGCAAAATTCTACTTAAAGAATTACGTCTCAAAGGAGGTTAAGGTTGATGATATAATATTGACCAAAAGTATTGCAAAGAAGGTTGATGCAACAACTAGCAAGGAAAATATTATAGTTGAAAAAGATCAGGTGCCTCATGATAGGAACAAGATGAATGAGGTATCTTCAAGTAAGAAAGTGACTCATGTTCTTCGGTATGTCCCAAAGGCAAGGAAGGTCGAAGATCCATATTCTGAACTATAAGGTAAGGTGTTAGGAGACTTGACCCTTCATATCAAGCGAATTTATGAAATTAAGTCGTCTACAAAGTTGCTTAAAGGGCTTGTCAAATCATCAAGCAACAATTCGCTTCTAAATCTAGCACTTCCTACAAAGCGCACAAATGAGGGCTTTGACCCAAATGCCTACAAGTTGTTAGCAAAAGCTGGATATGATCCCAACGAACCATCTAAGTTGGGAAAGCTATCGCCTGAAGCTTCAAACCCTACTCAAAAGATGATGATGGAGAAAGGGTACCCATTGAAGCAATCACGTGAAGGATTGGGTTACAAACAACCCCCGCCAATTTGTATCTTTATTAAAAGGGCAAGTTTTAACTACATTACCGCTAAAGAAGTGTCTGCGATGCTTAATAAGAAGCCTTCGGTGTTTGATTGACTTACGAATCCAAGGACCTCGGTCTTTAATAGGTTGGGACCACTGAAGAAGGAAAACCAGCGTAATGGAAGTGATAGAAGGATTGGAGCCCCTATTTTCACTAAAAAGGAGATTTTGACCACAGACTGCCCAAGTCTGATTCCTTCAAGAATGAGGCGAGACACCAAACTTGTAGTTTCGTGCGAAAAGGTCCTCAAAGCAAAGGCTCATACTATAGTACACACTAGAGAACGGGAGGAAGATGAAGAAAGTGTGGGATCATTATATCATATCACCATTAATGATGAACAAAATGCTTCATCTTATACGGAAGTCGAGGAAAAGTGCCTTGATATTCATTTATGTCACCACATATCTTTCAATGATGATGATCCTCAAGAGGATGAAGACACTAAAGATGCACCACCTGAGCTTGAAGAAGTGGTGAAGACAACGGTTGGTGCTCTAAAAGAAGTCAATCTCGAAGTAGTTGAAGGTCCAAAGCCCATATATGTCAGTGCCTCTTTAACTAATGATGAAGAGGGCAAATATATTGAGCTACTTAAGGAGTTCAAAGACGTATTTGCTTGGAGCTACAAAGAAATGCCAGGTTTAGACCCCAAGGTGTCTGTTCATCATCTTGCTGTCAGACGAGGTGCTCGTCCTGTAAAGCAAGCACAATGTCGCTTCAGACCTGAACGAGTTCACTTGATTGAAACCAAAGTTATCAAGCTTATTGAGGCTGGTTTTGCTCATGAAGTTAAATATCCTACATGGATTTCAAGCATCATCCCTGTAAGAAAGAAGAATGGCCAAATCCTAGTTTGTGTTGACTTTAGGGACCTAAATAACGCTTGTCCTAAGGATGAATTTCCTCTTCCTATCCCTGAGCTCATGATTGATGCAACAACTGGATACGAGGCAATGTCTTTCGTAGATGGTTCATCCGGATATAATCAAATTCGCATGGCACCGAAGGACGAAAAACTTACGGCTTTTCTCACCCCGAAAGGTATATACTGCTATAAGGTAATGCCTTTTGGTTTGAAGAATGTCGGTTCTACATATCAACGTGTCATGCAAAATATTTTTGATGACATGCTTCATAAAAACGTGGAGTGTTATGTTGACGACTTGGTGGTAAAGTCAAGGAAGAAGGATGATCACTTACAAGATTTGAGGATGGTATTTGAATGACTTCGGAGATACCAATTCATAATGAACCCGTTGAAGTGCGCTTTTGGAGTTACTTCTGGGAAGTTCCTCGGTTTTATTGTTCGACATCGAGGTATCGAAATTAATCAAGCGAAGGTGGATGATATCTTGAAAATGCCCGAGCCTAAAGATATTCATAAATTAAAAAGCTTGCAGGGTAATGAGACCAAGCTTGCAGAAATGGCTGGAAGATGCCAACCATTTAGTCGCCTCATGAAGAAAGGGTTTCCTTTTGAATGGGACCAAGCTTGCAGAAATGCTTTTGAAAGCATTAAGTCTTATCTGATGAAATCTCCAATACTGGCAGCCCCCGTACCTGGAAAGCCATTAATATTATACATTTTAGTACAGGAAAGGTCAGTAGGAGTGCTTCTCGCTCAAGGAAATAATAAAGGCAAAGAACATGCGCTTTATTACTTGAGTAGGATGATGATGCTAAATGAGCTCATGTATTCGCCTATTGAGAAATTATGTTTGGCACTTGTCTTCTCTATTCAGAAGCTGAAGCATTACTTCCAAGCTCACGTTGTGCGACTCGTCTCAAGAGCGAAACCTATCAAGTTTGTCATGTCTAAACCAGTCCTAAGTGATCCATTAGCGATATGGTACCTCCAATTTCAACAATTTGAAATTGTGTATGTTCCTCAAAAGGCAGTAAAAGGACAAACATTAGCAAACTTCCTAGTTGACCATCCGATTCCAGATGATTGGGAGTTTTCTGATGAATTGCCTGATGAAGATACAATGGTCATAGAAATTCAGCCTCCTTAGAAGATGTATTTTGATGGCGCTGCACATTATGAAGGAGCTGGTGCTGGAATAGTGTTTATCACTTCTCAAGGAGAAGTTTTGCCCTATTCTTTCACTCTAACATAACGGTGCTCCAATAATGTTGCTGAATATCAAACGCTCATACTTGGGCTTGAAATGGCCGTGGATATCAAGCAATTACAATTACAAGTTTTTAGAGATTCCAAGTTAGTGATCAATCAAATTTTGTGTAGCTATGAGGTCAAGAAGCCAGAGTTGGTGCGATATCACAAATATGCTCAAAGATTGGTAAGTTGGCTTGGAGAGGTAACTATTCAACACGTGCCGAGAAAGGAAAATAAGAGAGCTGATGCATTAGCAGCCTTAACTTCTACATTATCTTTGCCTGATCAGACACAAGTTGTTGTTTGCCAAAGATGGGTAGTTCCTCCACCAAATGACTATGACGAAGAAAAAAACAGAGTTGAGAATATTGCTTCCACTCTTTAGGTTGAAATTGAAGACTGGCGACAACCATTAATTAATTATCTTTGTTACGGTATATTGCTAGAAAATCCTCGAAGGAAAACAAAAATCAGAAGGAGATTCCCTCGTTTTCTTTATTAAAAGAATACACTCTACAGACGATCATTTGATGGAGTGCTCCTACGTTGTTTGGGGGAAGATGAATCTATTCATGTCTTGTAAGAAGCACACTCTGGAGTATGTGGTGCGCATCAATCTACGCCAAAACTTCATTTCCACATAAAAAGAATGGGTATTATTGGCCAACCATGGTGAAAGATTGTTTGGATTATGCTCGGAGGTGTAAAACTTGCCAATTCCATGCTAACTTCATACATCAACCACCTGAAGTATTGCACCCAACTGTTACCTTTTGTCCATTTGATGCTTGGGGTTTAGATGTTGTTGGTCCATTGCCGAAGTCTTCTGGTGGACATCTCAAAGTGGGCTGAAGTTGTTTCTCTTAAAGAAGTAAAGAAGGAAAATGTGGCTAACTTCATCCGAGTAAATATTATCTATCGCTTTGGCATTCCTCGATATATATTGACAGACAATGGTAAGCCATTTGATAACAAGTTGATGAATAAAATATGTGATCTTTTTGGTTTCAAGCAACGCAATTCCTACATGTATTATGCTGCTGCCAATGGACTTGCTAAAGCATTTAACAAGACACTTCTGCAACTTGTTGGAAAAGGTTGTCTCTAAGTCTAAGAGAGATTGACATGAGAGAATGGAAGAAGCTCTTTGGGCATATAGGACCACATATCGCACACCAACGCAAGAGACTCTGTATTCGCTTGTTTATGGAGTTGAAGCAGTCCTTCCACTAGAGCGTCAAATCCCATCGTTGCGATTTGCCATTCAATAAAGACTCACTGATGAAGAAAATGCTCGGTTACGCCTTGAAGAATGGGAAGCTCTTGATGAAAAGAGGCAGAATCTCAACAAAGCCATGAATAATATCAAGCTTGCCTGTCTCTATCTTTTAACAAAAGGGTACGCCTTAGATCTTTCCTAGTGGGTGACCATGTTCTTGTGGTCAAAAGGCCTAATATTACTTCTCGTTGATCTGGGGCCAAATTCTCTGCTAAGTGGGATGGACCATATATCGTACAAGAGGTATACTCAAGTGGCGCTTACAAGATAGTTGACTCAGAAGGTTTGCAGATTGGCCCCATGAACGGCAAATTCATGAAGAGATACTATCCTTGAAACAAACAAATATGCTCTTTAACACATGAGCATAAACTGCATGTTACTCTTGGCCCGCAAGAGTATAAACTATGCACGGTCCAAAAAAAATGCCCGCTAGGTTGAAAACCTCGAAAGAGGCGGCCTAGGCAAAAGTTAGGACGCAAAAAAAACACTCACCCATTTCGAACTACAAAATGACTTGATCCTCTTCACCGAGGTACGTAGGCAGCTTAGAGTTTCGTTCTAAGTTTAGTCATATGAGTTCAAAAAATACATATTACTCAAGGCATTGTTCAAATGAGGTATGAAGGAATATAATTCACTTGATCGACACTAGAAAATTAGGTGTACATGTATTCTTTCGTTGAACCCTCTGTCTTGTCTTGATGACTCAATGAGGGTAAGTCCTCCATGTCAAATTGAGGTATTTGATGGAATGATGGCAGCTTCTTTAATAAGAGGCTAAGTATTCAAGTTGAAGTCTTCGATTTTAAGTCAAATTGATTTTTCCAGGTTTGTTACATCATCAATTTGAAGTTGTCACACCTCCTTTGTGCGCCCCGCCCCGAAGGGTTTAGATGCGCGAGGGAGTTTTTCCAATTTAAGTGACAATATTCGAAATGAGATTATTTATTTAATTCAGAGTCGCCACTTGGGAAAGGTTTGGCTTTTGGTGTCCCAAGTCACCTGTTTATCTTGAATCCCAAATCGAGGAAATTTTTGACTTTTCCAAATGAAGTCTGCGAACCAGAAATTCTAAGTAAGGAATTCTGTTGACCCGAGGGAAGGTGTTAGGCACCCTCGAATC